>NW_021700197.1:0-43662 GCF_005190385.1 Monodon monoceros
GTGTGCGCGCGCGCGCGCTCACTCTGGCTTAGAGAAATCTTGGCCTACCCAAGGTGTGTGGACTGAGGGCTCTCCCTGAATCTGGAGTCTGGCCCCAGAGCAGGCGTCTGTGGCCTCCCCACCCAGCTCCAATTTATGGAGAGGAGATGGGGGCACGGCACGCTGGGCCCACCTGGCTTGGGGGCTGCCGTCTGAGAGGCCTGGCCATTCCTCCACTTTGGGGCTGGCTCTGTGAAACCCTGATGATTCCGGGGCCTTGGGGGTGGCAGGAGTCAGAATGGCAGCAACAGGCCATCTTTTGTGCCTTTCTTGCCTTGACGCAGGCCTTCCCTCTTTCTGGAAAACATGTGCTACCCTGCCCTAGTCAGCCTTGTGACAAAGTGAGAGAGTTGCATGCACATATATACACTACCAAATGTAAAATAGGTAGCTAGTGGGAAGCAGCCACATAGCACAGGGAGATCAGCTCGGTGCTTTGTGACCACCTAGAGGGGTGGGATAGGGAGGGTGGGAGGGAGGGAGATGCAAGAGGGAAGAGATATGGGAACATATGTATAACTGATTCACTTTGTTCTAAAGCAGAAACTAACACACCATTGTAAAGCAATTATACTCCAATAAAGATGTTAAAAAAAAAAAAAGACTAAATGCAAATGCCAGCCTCCCCCAGCGGAATCAATTACCCCGCCTCCGCTCCGGAGGGATGGCTTTGCCCCCTGCTTCTGCTCACACTCTACTTCTTATTATATGTTGCTTACCTGCGTGTCCCTCCAACGGGACAAAGAACTGGCTTATTTATCACTTGGTCCTCAGCTCCTGGAACTCGGCCAGACTCATGGTGGACATTTGGTAGATGTTTGGGAAGGTAAAGGGAGGGGAGGGGAGAGGATCGGTTGCCGTTCTAAACCCGCAGCAATGTCCTAGGGGTGGCGAGGGCTGCAGAAGCCCTCCCTCTGCAGAGCAGTCAGCCCATGCCCGGTTGCTGCTGAAAAAGACGGCGGGCGTCTCACCTGGGCCAGGCTGCAGCTGGGGCCCCTGCCCTTGTCTTCTAGGGAGTCAGGAGTGAATGAGGCAGACCTGGGAGAGTCCTAAGCTCAGGAAGACTCTAGGCCCCAGAAAGCAGCAGGTGTCTTGGCGTTATTCAGGACGTTCTCAAAGGAAGGGTGACTGGCAGGTGGCTTCCCTGTTGACACAGCCTGGTCACGATTTCAACCCAGTGACTTTGGTTGCTCTCTAGAACCAGCTCCTCACCGAAGCCGCAGAGAAAATCCAAAGCAAACCAGAAACTAAAGGAAAGTTCCCAGGGAAATAAGATGTGGGAGTTGGGGATTAGGAAACATTACTCACCCCCTGAGCTCCGTTGGGCAGAAGCAGAGCTATGGTAGCACTCACCTGGGGCGGCCGGGTCCCTGGGCAGATGCAGGTTTTCCCCTCCTGGCTTTCATCTGGGCCCCCGCAGCGGGGACCCTTACACCAAGATGGGCAAGCAGAGCAGAGCCTCCTCTGTGCAGACTCAGATGCGGAGCTTTCCAATTACGCCCTCGGCCCCAGAGCGTCAGTGGAGAGGCTAAATGAAAATGACCATCGGCACATGCATAACGATGCAGAGCAGCTGTGATTGGTGAGGCACATAAAGAGAAGTGGGAGAGGCAGTTCAGGTAGGGGGGATTTCTTTTTTTTTTTTCAGGTTGAAATGAGCTGGGTGGTCAGCACCTCAGGACTCATCACCTGTCAAGTCCTACCTCGGCCCCGTCAGGAACCACAGAGGCTCAGCGGATTCACGGGGGGATAGGGGTGGGGGTGGGGGTGGGAGGTGGGGGGAAGGGGGAGAGAGTTGGGAATAACATCTGAAATGTCCCCCTGAGTCCATCCCATGGGGCACGAAGGGACACAGGGGCAAGATCTTGGCGGTGGCGATTTCAAAATGGCCCAGCATAGTGCTGGGAGCAAAGACTTGGAAGTCAGATAGGTCAGGGTTCAAATCCCAGCTCCACCACCTACGAGTTCTGTGATCTTAGACAAAGCACTTGAACTCCCCAAGCTTCTGTTCCATCTTCTGTAACAGAGAGAACATGGCCTTCCTCTGAGGCTGTGGGATTTGGATTAAATTAAAGGAGATGGCCTATAGGACAGGAGGGAGCACAAGGCCTGGCATATTGGAGAGGCCAGGAAAGGAAGTTCCCTTTCCTCCACTCCACCCCCTTCACAGGATAGCAGCATGCCTTCCCAGCACCCCACCCTCCCAGCACCCCGCTCTCCGCCCCCTCTCCGCCCCCTCACCTCCACAGCCAATGACACTGACACACCAGGCAGCCTTGTTTCCCACAAAATTAATTATCCAGGAATTCACCAGAATCTAAACACTCTGTGGGTATGTCTTTGGCAAAGAGGAAGCAGCTGGCTGGAGGTGGTGGTCAGTGGGTTCCAAATATTGACTCTTCTATGGGTAAGGCAGAACTTCTAATTTGTCCTAAAGTCTATCCATCCAACTGCAGGGAGGGCTTCAAGCAGGAGCAGGCGGGGACTGGACAAGGGTCTCTCCTTCCCCATCTATTTTATCGACTCTAATCACCTCTCTGTCCAGACTTCCAGCCTCTAAGTTTTCAGCTTCAAGTGATTCATCTCAAAGGCTACCCCCATGGACCCCTCATCCGCTGTTTAACTGGAGAAGGGGGTGCTAGAGTCCCCAGAGCCTTCATTGCATTTGTTAATGGGTAGGTGCAATTATCCCTGCCACACTCCTGCACACTGCCAGGCAGACAGAAGGTGATTAAGGGGAGCTTGAAAACTGCAGTTCCCTACAGCCCTCTCCACTAATTGAGCAGTGGAGGAAGTGTTATTGAGCTCCCCCACTCCTTTCTTTAAATTAACTCCTGGCTCCGAAGCCCTCCTCGGCACAGTGCTTTGGCCACATGGCTCAGAACACTCAGTTCCAACCCCATCCGTCACCCGTCACTTAGGCATGGGGCCCAGCCGGATGTCAGTGGAACCATCCATCGCCCACAGGCTGGGAGTGAACTGTGGGTGGGTGGTGCCTTCATGGGTCCCAGAGGGTGACATCTAGACTGACTGTAGCACCCGATTTAACTGCGAGGCGGCCTACAGCTGTCCCACCGTCCTCTGTCCTTGGCCACCCGTATTCAGCCTCAGTCTGGACCCCCACATCGCCTATTGAAGGGTCTATTGTGCCCTGATTTAGTGTGTTCTTCACCTGGCAGCCAGAGGGATCACTTTGAATCATAAATGGGGGTCAAGCACTGTTTACCCAGAATGCAATGGGTAATCCTTGTCATGTCCTACGAGGCCCCAGGGGGCCTGGTGCCTGGCACATACCCCAGCATCAAACTGCATCCCCCCTAGCCCTTGCTTACTAAGCTCCAGCCACACTGGTTTTATCATTCCAGTGCCCCAAACATACCAAATTCTTTCCAGCCTCAGGGTCTTTGCATGTGCTCTTTCCATTGCTTGGAAGAATTTGCCCTCCCACTTTTCACCACCAGCCCCTCCTCACCCTTCAGGTCTCTGTTTAAATGGGTTTTTTTTTTGTTTGTTTTTTTGGCTGCATTGGCTCTTCATTGCTGCATGTGGGCTTTCTCTAGTTGTGGCGAGCGGGGGCTACTCTTCCCTGCGGTGTGCAGGCTTCTCATTGCGGTGGCTTCTCCTGTTGCGAAGCACGGGCTCCAGGTGCACGGGCTCAGTAGTTGTGGTATGTGGACTCAGTAGTTGTGGCTTGCAGGCTCTGGAGCTCAGGCTCAGTAGACATGGCACATGGGCTTAGTTGTTCCATGGCATGTGGGGTCTTCCTGGACCAGGTTTCGAACCCATGTACCCTGTATTGACAGGAAGATTCTCAAGCACTGTGCCACCAGGGAAGCCTTCTGTTTAAATGTCGCTTGAGAGAGGCCTTCTGTCCTTCCATGACTGCCATATCTTAAGTAATTTTCCACCTTCTTTTTTTTTTTTAACACTTATGTGTTTACTCTAAAGCATGTATTACAATTTTTCATAAGTTTAGTTTTATTCTTTTGCTATATATTTGCATTGTTGTTTCTGTGTTACTAGACTAAAGCTCTGTAAGGTCAGGATCCTGCTTTCAGTTCACTACTGCACCCTGAGTGCCTATTGGAATGCTTGGTACTTCCACACTCGTTCAGCATTTACTGAGCACCTACTATGTGCCAGGCACTCTTTTATGCACTGAGGACACAGCAGTGAACAAATAGGAGAAAACTGCTGCTCTCCTGGGTTTTATACACTAGAGGGGACAGGAGAGGCAGGCAATAAACAACTAACATAAAAACATAATAAGGACATCATATAGAATGTTAGAAGTTTACTAGGGCTCTTTCTAACAACCAAGGCTAAAAGCTAAAGAGAATAGGAGTGTGTGGGGTGTGTGTGTGTGTATTGGGTGTGGAAGGTCACTTAACAGCGTGGATAACATCGTTTGCCCCGTCATGGTGTAGTACAGTCAGGTGAGTTTGCGTTTTGGCCTGCCTGGCATTCATTCCCCTTTCTTCTGGAAACAGCATCCCAAGTTTTTTGGGGGGACCTCTCCCTATCCCACTGGATATAGGCTTGGTAGGCCTGTCCTCAGCCCCTGCCCTCTCCCAGCCAACAGGTGGCACTGGACCCAGGGCCTTCTGAACCTGAGTCCTAAATGGAGAGACAAAAAGATTTAAAAACCGAAGTTTATTCATTCTGATGAAATGACTGTTCATTCCTCCCACCCTGACCCTTGAAGCTGCCCTGCTTCCTGTTCTTTCCAATCACGTGTCTCACTTTTCCTTTTTTCTGACACCGCACCGCAGTCCCTGCATACATTCTTTCCTGTTGACAAAAGCTTTTGTTGCTTTGCAGCCAGAGATCCTGACTTCTGCTGACCCATGCTGAGTGTATCAGTACAAACTGATACAACTGCAGACCAGTTCTCTTCTTGTTTGTTGGTGGGTGAACCTGGACCTCTACTTCCATGTCAGTAAAATGAGAACAGTAATAGCATGTTCCTCTCAGGGTTATTTTGAGGATTAAAAGACTTGAAGTGTTTGCATGTCAAAGTGATATCACCTTCCTGGCGGTCTGGCCCTCATCCCCCATCCTCTTCCTAACCTCTCGCACAAGTCCAGGAGGACCTGTGGTGAAGCAGGGACAGCAGGCCCCCACAGAGGTTGCTATGGGAACCCCGCTACTTGTGCAGCATCCTGGGGGTGCCTGCAGGTGCTGAGGGGTTGGCTGCAATGATTCTGCCTTTTGGAGCAGAAAGGCCCGGCTCTTCCCCTCCCACCGGGTCCCGACTCAGCTCAATTCACAGAACTGCAAACAGAGCATCTGTGCAGCTTGGGAAGACAGGCAGAGGAACATACTTTGTACAGCTCTTGGCTTCCGGGCTCAGGAGAGGCTGGCAGGGAGGAAGATCAGCCCTCAGCTCTGAATTCTCAGACTGGAAACAAGCCTTCAGAAGCCATGTAGTCGATCAATCCAACAACAAACCTTCAGTGAGTCGTTTCTGGGAGCCCAGCACCAAACCGGGTAGGCAGTGAGAGGGATGGAAAATCAGAAAACACTAGTGGAAGGACGTCAGTGAAAATAAAAATAGAAATTAAGAATGGCAGCCACAGTTATCATTTGTGGAGCACCCACCACGTATTAGCCACTCTGCAAAGTTCTCTCCACGCATCTCTGTAGCCAATACTGTCGACTCTGCCTGGAGGCATTCGTGGGTCCTTTCAACCCCATGGAGGCTGAGCTCAGAGAAGCTACAGTGCATACCCCACTAGTCCCCAGCCAGGAAAGCTCACCTGGTATGATCTGACCATCGTACAGACCAATTCATTTATTCACTCGCTCCCAGGAGTTAGTTGAGTACTCGTATGTTTTGGGCTCTGTACTGGATATGCTTGGAGTCCAGTGGAAGCAGCTCGTGTGTACACAGGTGACAATGGTACTGGTGAGGCTCAGAGAAAGCACAGGGGAAGCAGTGGGATGGGACAACGTCAATGCCTTGAATGGCAGGGTGAAGTGGGGAGATGGTGGCTGAGCTGGGCCTTCGTGAAGGATGGCTATGCGATGGTTTAGCGAAGGAAATGGTGGAGGTGGAGGAGGGGATTTCACGTGGAGAGACGGCAGGGGCAGCTTCTCACTGGAGTTCCCCGGCTGGAGCCTGAGTGCCTGGGACTCCAAGCCAGGAGCTGAAGCTAGAATGCAAAGGGCCTTATATGAGATGCCAAATGATTTGAATTATATCTGGTAGGAAACGGGAGCCCTCTGAAGGGTTTTAAGCAGGGAGTGATGTGGACAGATTTGCCTGATACCCA
Organism: Monodon monoceros; assembly: GCF_005190385.1. Classification (NCBI taxonomy): domain Eukaryota; kingdom Metazoa; phylum Chordata; class Mammalia; order Artiodactyla; family Monodontidae; genus Monodon; species Monodon monoceros. The sequence goes on from NW_021700197.1 coordinate 6,315, forward strand.
GGCCACCCCTGCCCTTGTGTGTAGGATGGACTGAAGGCTGGACCAGAATGGGGGCAGGGATCCAGCCAGGATGGGGTTAAAAGGACTAGGGCTGTGGCAGGGTGGGAAAGAGGGACAATTAGGAGAGACATTTCAGAGATGGAATCAGTAGACTCTCGTTGGCAGGAGGCTAAGGACAAAATTACGTTCCTTACCAGAAACCTCCAAGTGTGTCTCTGTAGTGATTGCGTGTGCAGGTGTGTGTCTATCGACATGTCTGTCACATACATGTGCGCCTGCATGTGACGGTGCTGTCTGGATGCGCTTTGGGGGCCATGTATGTTCCCGTGTGCGTGAGCAGCGGTTTGCGCTCAGGCACATCTGCACGGCCGTATCTGTGTGTCTGCACCTATGGCCTGTGTGTCTGCGCCTGTGGCCTGTGTGTCTGTTCCTGTGGTCTGTGTGTCTGTCTGCTGCTCCCGGTCCGGCTGTGAGTCCCTCCCTTGTTGTGCTCCAGGCTCAGTGCAGGATTCTGTGTGCCAGGAACCCCCAGGGACTTAAGCTGCTTTAGAGGCTCCCAGCTGCTAATGCGAGCTGCCTCTTCCATCCCTGTTTGATGCTGCAACACGAACCCCAAGGCAGTTCTTCAAAGGGAGCGAATGGGCATGGACAGCAAGAAAGTAAACATCAGGATTAAACCTGTGCACTCACTCCGCTCCTGCTATAGCCCTGGCCCAGCGAACTCCGCCGACTGCATTTTCCCCAGGCCGAGATCCTGGGGGCTGAGAGGCTTCTGGGAAGGGCTTGCGGGAGGCGGTGGAGACTCCACAGCTCGGGGAAACAGGCAGCCAGTGGGCCTGCCCCCAGGGGCATAGACAGAGGACCCCCTCTTTTCCTTCCTTCCCTCCCTCCCTTCCTCTCTCTCCTCCTCTCTCCTTCCTCCACGCTTCCCTTCCCTTCTCCTTCCCTAACTGCCATTTCCAGAGGACTCCAAGGCTTGAAACTGACTCCTGTCTGTGTACCAACTCTGATTTTTAGCAATTATGTGATTGTGGGCATGGTGGCCTCTGTTTTACAGGGCAGCTACTCTTCCCTCACAGGGTTGTTTGGATGAAGTAAATCCAGCTGTGTGAGTGTACAGCGCCGTGCCAGGCCCATCAGAGGAACTGGCCAACGGCAGCCATCAGAACTACTGTCATCGCTGTACAGCCATCAATAAGGCATCTCCCCATCTCAAACACCTTCCTCCACATCAGAGGTTTACAAAAGGCAGGATGCTTGGAGGGGGCTCAGAAGGGCAAGGGCCCACTCTTCCTAGAAAAAGGGTGGGATCCCAGAGAGCTTCCTGGAAGAGGTGACTCCTGCATCTTAAAGGACAGCTGAATTTCACCAAGTGAGTCCAGGGTGAGGGCATCCAGGCCAAGGAGAGGATTTTGCTGAGGTGTGAGAGGGGAACTGCAAAGACCCTGCAGTGCCTCCAGGCCTCGGGGCTTGTGTGGGAAGCCTGCTTCGGGCTGCAGAGCCAGGCAGGTCCTGTGAGTGAGCGACAGCCCTGGAAGAATTCAACCAAACTGGGCGTGCTGGAGCTGAAGAGCCCCAGAAAATCTTTCTAAGCCGAAAGATCCTTTCGATCCAGGGGGCAGGTTGCCTGTGGAGGCTGCCCAGATGCCCCTTCAGTGAGGGACCTGCCGGGAGGATTGTAGCAGGCCCAGCACTCAGCCCCTTCAGGAGAGCCTCAGCTGCAGAGGGAAACCCTGCCCAAGAGCCCTCCTTTTCCCCCCTGGCCCACATCCAGCTACTGACAGAGTGTAAAGATCTGGCCATTGCAGTCCAAGTCAGGAAAATGCTGAGGGGTGGATCAAAGCTCCAGGGCTTCTCCGAGGGGTCGGCTGAGGCCGTCGTGGGCTGAACCTCAGCCTAAACTTTCCCTCTGCCCCGTCCCCTTCCTTCGCTCCCTCCCACTGGTGTGGATCCCAAGGATCTCCTCAAGGAAGGCTCTGCTCACCAACACCACTCAACTCCATCTCAGAGTCCACTGCTCACCACTTTGGGTGGCATGTTTTCTTTCCATACTTCTCTTCCTCACTCCCACCTCTTTTTCGAGTAAACTCTTTTGCCAAAAGGTGCAAAACTTGATGAAGTATGTACAGCTCAAATCTTTGCAAAGTGCACCTAGCTTATAACTGTCACCCAGATCAAGAAACAATTTTCCTAGCACCCCCAGACTCCCTTTGTGCTCTACTCCTTCCCAAAGGGAACCACTGTCCTGACTTCTGACACCATAGACTTAAGGCTTGCTTGTTTCTGAACTTAAAATTAATGGAATCATATAGTACATACTCCTATGTGTCTGGCTTCTTTCACTCAGCCTTGTGTTTGTGACATTCACGCACGTTGTTACAGGTAACAGGAGTTCATTCATTCTCATTGTTCCATACACGTCCACTGTCTACATTACTACATTTAATTTATCCATTCACTGCTAAGGGTAGTTTGGGTAGTTTCAAGTTTGCGACTGTTACAAATAGCTCTACAATAAACATTCTTGTGCATGACTTTTGGTGCTTTATAAACAAATTTCTGTTAGATACATATCTAGGCTCTGGATTTCTGGGGTAACTATGAATACGTCCATCTTTAGTGACACTTCTGAACTGTTTTCCAAAGGGGCTGTACTAATTTACCCTTTCACCAGCAACATAGGAGAGTTCCAGTTGCTCCACATCCTTACCAACACCTGACATTGTCATTCTTCTTAATTTTTGCCATTTGGGTGCAGTTCTAATTGGAATTTCCCTGATGGCTAATGAGGCTGAGTGTCTTTTCATGCTTAACCATTTGGAGATCCTCCTTTGTGAAGTGGCTACTCTAAGTTTTTTACCTATATGTTTACTGGGGTTTTTTGCCTTATTGATTTGTAGGAGCTCTTTATATATTCTGTATACAAGTCTTTTGTCAGATCCCATTGCTCCTTTTCTTTCTTTTTTTTTTTTTTTTAGATTCAAATACCCCCAAAGGAGGGGAGGGGGAAAGGTGGGGGTGAGGAGGGGTGGGGCCCAGCATCACCAATACCTGTGTGGTACCAAATTGCTTTCTCCTGTCTGGGCTTGGGAAGCCCTTCCAGAAAGAGACCTCCTCAGTGAGGCTGCATTTCCCTTGCTCTTCTCAGCCTTCTCTCAGCTGGGAGAAACTGGAATACAAAAGAGGGTACACAGAGAGGAGCCAGGATCCAAGACCTGGAGTTTTCACAGCAGGGGAGAGGAACCCCGGGGAAGAGTTTGACCTCACCCTCCACCTTCTGGGCACTAATATGTGGTGAGCATCAAAAAACAAAAAACAAACAAAAAAGGGACTTCCCTCGAGGTCCAGTGGTTAAGACTCTTCGCTTCCACAGCAGGGGGCACAGCAGGGGGCATCGCTTGCCACACACGGCCAAACAAACAAACAAAACAAAATAAACAACAAAAGTGGTGAGCATCTACTGTCTGCCTCTGAGTGAGGAGATGCGGGAGGAGAGCAGGAGCTTCCAGGCTCAGGACACCTGGCAGGGGACGGTAGGAGACTGAAGCACCTTTTCTTTCCAGAGAGACAGTGTACCGTGCCCAGGGGGGCACTGGAGAAGGATATGAGAAGGAAAAACCAGGGGCCAGAATGTCTTGGGGGACGATGTCCCCTCAGTGGACAGGACTCCATCTTCTTCATTCCCACATCCCTGGCCCTTAGCAAAGTAAGTGCCTCAGATTTGCCCAGCAGAAAGTAAGAGACATGTAGAACTTCCTGAAAGTAAGCTCTGTGAGAGGAGGGCCTGTAGGTGCTCATTAGAATGAGTTGAATGAATGAAGTTCAAAATGCCATGTAAATAGTAATAGCTCCATTTCTTGAGCCTCTAGCCGGAGTCAGGCACATTTACATACTAGCAGCTCATTTAATACAGCAAGTAGTTTCAGTTTACTTAACTTGCCCAAGGTCACTAAGCTGGAATCCACACCCAGCCTGCCTGACTGCCCAGTGCACTTTCCCCCTAAGCCAGGCAGCTTCTCATTAGGGGAGCCAGAGAGGGCAGCTGTCCAAGGTCTTCCACAAGCAGGAAACCCACGCTCTCCCTTCCAGGTGAGGGATTACAGACACCAAATCAGAGGGACTCTGAGTAAAGCGGGGGATAAAGGTGAAGTCACAGGCACTATTCCTCTTATCCTGCCTATAACCTCCCTCAGGCTCTAAATCAGCACTTTCCTCCTTCCCTCCCTTCCTTTCTGCCACACTTACTGAGCACCGACTATGTGCCAGACCCTGTGCTAGGACCAAAGTGAACACAGTAGACACAAAAATCCTGCCTTCACGCAGGTTAGGCTCAAGTGGTGAACACAGGAGACAGTCATTCATCAAGTGACTACGTAATCAGGAATAGAAGGGATGGTGGAGATATTCACACGAGCTTGCTCTCCCTGCGGCAGACACTGCCCCCAGCACAGGAGGAAGCCCAGCGTTGGCGAGTTCTGTTCCCAGAGGCCTTTGTGTTGCTGGGTGAGCCTGAGCTGCAGGCTGCTGTTGCCAAGCACCCAGAAGACACCCCTCCCCTTCCTGGCTTTTGTTTTGTGAAAACACATTTTCTTGGGAGGAATTATGCTGCATTGTCTGACAGAGGGAGGGCTGGGAGGGGGCAAGATGGAAGCAGCTGGATTAGAGAATTGGGGAGCTTCTCCCAACCAGAAAAGGGGGCAGGTTTGGGAGGTGGGGACTGTGCCCTGGGGGGACCTTGGACAGGAGTGGCCTTCGGGCACCCTACTTGTCACGCAGGCTCCCAAGCTTCGCAAAGATGCAAATAGTCCCCTACACACACACGCACACACACACACACACACACACACGCTTGGCAGGGACATCCTAGAGATTCCAGTCTTCAGGGTCTAGGAAATCTGGACACAGCCATTACCTGTGGCTTCCAGGGTAGAACATAGACCAGAGGACCTAGCCTGACCAATGTGGATTCTCTAGGTCCCTTGAGACGCTTGCTGGAGTGGGGAGGAGCCCCAGTGTCCAATGAGATGGAGCTTCTCGCACCCGAGATCACCCCCGGCTCCTCACTTCATGTTCTCCCCACTTCATGTTCTCCCCACTTCACGTTCAAACTCTTACCTGGCCTCTGGACAGTCATATTTTGTCTAACCTTCCTCATTGATCCTCCACCCATTCCCTAACTCCAGGGTTGACCTCAGTCCAGAATCCATGTCTGCTTTTCCAGCATCTTCCCCCCATGTCTGAATCACAGAGACAGGGGTGACACCCTGGGAGCGATGGGGGTGTGAAAATAGCACTACACATTGGGAGGTTGTGAGGATTCAATGAGACAATCCATGTGCAGCATTTCGTGCTGTGCCTGGTCCACGGAAAGTGCCCCCAAAACGTGAACTATTGTTATTAACGATCTCTCCAGGCAGAGGGAAACGGGCATGCAGGCGCACAGGCGTGGAAAGGCATGGCATGTTCAAACAGTTTTATGACAAACAGTGGGTGCAGTGCTGGACTCACGTGAAGGTTGCCAAAGACGGAAGGGACCTACCGTCTAGACCACGTACGTGACCGCATGCACCATGCTAAGGGGTTTGCAATTTCTTTCAGCAGGCCATGGGAGGTACTGGTGTCTTTTAGGCAGGGATGTGTATTTTAGAGGGCCCACTTGGCCACAGTGTGGAGGATGGATGTGACTGGAGAGACCCAAGGACGTGCCATTGCACACCACTGACCCTGGTTGATGAGGACGGCACTTCAGTATCTGGGCAGGCAACATAAAGAGAAGGGGAGTCTAACCTATCTTCCAACAACACCTCATTTTTAGTGAGTAAGCAACTTTAGAATCATGTTAATTGTACTGTCAGGGAGGTGATACAGCAGGAGAGGGGGAGAAAAACTGTAAAGAGATTGCAAAATAGAAAATCCACTGATGTGGCTCTGTAGGTGATACTGATTCAAGGACAGAGAAGTGTCAAAGTTTCTGAAATCCTGACACCTCCCCTCCCATCCCATGCTCCACCCGCTGACCTGACGAGGTCTATTCCTCAGCCTGTGTATTAATTAGGACTCTGCTTCGCAAGCAGCAAAACAAATAAAACTCTGCTCAAACTGACTTAAACAGCAAAGGGAAGTGACTGACTTGCATAACTGGAAAGCCTAGAAGTAGGCTAGCTTCAGGTGAAGCTTGATCTAGTGGCTCAAACAGTATCATCTAAGACCTGGTCTCTCTCCGTCCTGCCACCTACAATTTAGGCTTCAAACTCAGGCCTCACTTAGAGGACCTCCAGCAGCTCCAGGCTTTCCCCTCACAATTTTAAATGGCTGCATTGGGGCCTGAGTTCACATCCTTACCCTACTCTTTCCAAGCCAAGGAGGAGTCTCTCTTCTGGTAGAAGAATTCCTCTTTCCCCCAAAGCCTGCCTTTCCCCCATGCCTCCTTGCTGTTGGCACTGAGAGCTTATACACCATCCCTAAACCAATCAAAGGAGGGGGTGCTGGGATACCAAGTTGCCTAAGGACCGAGCCCCTCCCGCCCCAATCACTCAAAACACATGAAAGACAAAGGAGGAAGGGCGGCTTCTCAAAGGAAACTGCCCTCAAGAAGTGGGGTATGGACATGGGGCCACCATGATATCACCTCCTCCGTGTGTCCTCCTTACTTTCCATGCTCCCTCCTCTCAGACTCTGGGGCTCCCATCCTTTAGGTATAGGGGCCTCAGAGTGCTGTCTTAGGTATCCTGTCTCCCAAGCTGTCTCTTCCGCCTTCCCTGACCAACCATTTATTGATGACTGCTGAATCCCCATGGCCAGTCCAGATGTCACTCCGGTGCCATGAAACCGTAGCTCCAGCTGCTTCTGGGCCTGTCCACTTGGAGGTGGCCCAGAACCCCACATGTCTAAAACCCAACTCATTCTCACTTCCCCCAGCCCTGCGGCCTCCAACCTGATTCCCTGTTTGAGTTCTTCATCTCAGGTGGCCTCTGCCTGCAGTGGCTTGAAGCAGGATTTCGGTTCCCAGCCAGGGATTGAAGTCAGGCTGCAGCAATGAGAGCACTGAGTCCTAGTCACTAGACCAGTGGCCAGTGACAAGGCCCTGGCCTGTCATCTTTGTAGAAATGAATTCCCACAAAGATGGAAAGTAGTGAAACAAGAAAAGTGTTTATTAGGAGGAAAAAGAGTACATGTGGATAGACGCAAGGGCGGGCTCAGAGAGAGAGTCTCGGCCTCATGGTAGTTTGAATCATGTATAGGGGGCATTTTTTCTGGGTTTCCTTTGGCCAATCATCTTGCTTTGCCTGGTTCTGAGTCTGTATTTGGTATATCTCGGGGTCCTCCCATGTGTGCGCACGCAAATCTTAGCCAAGATGGATTCCAGCGAAGAGGCCTATGGGTAGGTTGACATCACTTACTATGAGGTGATGCCCCCTCCCTTTTGACCTCCAAGGAGCCTTTCTGTGCATGTGTAGTCGGGAGGGTCTCCTTGACCTTGAGAATAAGAAATATGTGGTCTCTTATCTGGGCAGAGTTTAGCCCTTCCTCCTCTTCATCTTGGAGTATCTGCCCACAGGGGACAGACTCCAGCTGTTCAGCCTGGGGCCCATCTATCTCCTGCCTCATTCTCAATATCACCAGTGGGCTGGATCATCCGTGACTCCTTCCCTCCCTCACGCCCCAAATGTAATCAAGCCCCAGGCCATAAACCTCTCTGGACTCCATCTCCTTCCTTCTAGCCCTACCGCCTTGCTCATGTCAGGTGCTCAGGAAGTCCTGGGTGACCATTGGTGTCTATTTTAGCCAAGGCGCCATCCCCCATGCTGCAGGACCTTCTCACTGCTCCCTCCGTCCTCTTTGTGAATGAAAAATATTGTCTACCATATCAGTAAACAAAGGATGTTGCAGCCATCAAGCCATCACATTACAGCTGCCCTGACGGTGCACGCTGAGGAGACTCAGGATGAGAAAACACAGGATACTGGCCCCAGATAGCTGAGATGCATATCAGAGGAATGATGTCAGTGAGCCCAGACTCTTGCATCTTCCCATACATAGAAAAGCGCTAAATTCCTTAACTTGAGATATCTGGTTTCTCTTAATTAACAGTAATTTTTTGATGTTCTGACTACTTGGTCCCTGTTGCAATACCTCCTATGTATCCTGGCTCCCTGCTTGCCTCTTCAGAGCCGTCCCTCAGAATTATCTGAGATGCTGTGTTCCAGGCTTAAGTCCTCAGTTTTGTCTACTGAATAAAACATAACTCGCAACTCTTAGGTTGTGCTTTTTTTTTTTTCAGTTGACACCTTGTGACTTTGTCGTGAGGGCAGGGTCTGTGTCATGGTCACTGCTGCACTGACCAGAGCCCAGAACTTAAAGATTTCCACCAAAATGTGTGGAGAGAACAAATAAATGGGTGAATGATAGAGAAAAAGGTGAGGGAACTCTTCTTAGGAAAAAGAGTCAACCTCCCTGTAGGCCTGGACAATAGGAGGGGACTCTGACCGACAACCTGTGCAGTCTCCAGCGTTTGGACACCCCCTTACCCATGCTCATCATGCTAAGGGCTGCCCACCATGGGCAGGGTGTTGCAGAGAGGCTTCTGGTGAGAGGTGGCCACCCAAGCAGAGGATTCCTGAAGACCCTTCAAATCTCCAGATTCTGGGATTCCAAGAGTTCAGCTTCTCCCGTCAGCTGGTCCCAGTTACCTCTTGGAGCAGCTGTAAGCTGAATTTCTCCATTTCTTGTTCAAATTCACCAGAAAACTAGCATCTCTACAGGGGCCCTGGGAACTAAGTGTGCTTGTTTCTGTCCCACCCTAGTCACGGGTGGTGGGCATGTGGGCCAATGACACCTAGGATTTCAGCTGCTGCAGCAACATTAAAGTTGTGTCAGGGAGAAGGCAAAATGTGCCTGCTTGGCTCTAAACAACTCACAGAGTTTATTAACCTTCTGTGACTTGGCAAAGACGGCAAGCTGGTGGCAGACACACAAATGCGGAAATAGGTATGTGGCTTCGTGGCGGTTTTCTCTATGAGGTTGCTGTACTTTTATAGGCAGAGACTTGCTCTTACCTCTCTTGTTAAACAAGGCATCCTTCAGCCCTCGACAGGCTTGGAAAGAAAGGTAAGGAAGGAGAAGAAAACTTGGTTTTCTTCTGTTCCTGCCTGGGCTGGTCGCTGCACTGGGATCTCCCAAACATTGTCTTATTTAAGCCTCATAGAAACCCCGAAAACGAACATCCTCGTCATCCTGATGTTACAGATGAAGAGACAAAGGTCCAGAGAAGTCCTCTGACTTACCCAGAGGTTGAATGATTAAGGAATGGCAACACTGGGACCTGAATGCAAATCTGTTTTCCCCATAGCTCTAGAGGCACCAGGCTGACAACACAATCATGTTTAGATCTAGGGCCTTGGTAACCCATGTCCTGGGGATTTATCACACTTCTTTTGACTGTCGCCCAAAGAAAAGCCTGAGTAGCAAACCTTATAGAACAGCCCAGTGCTTCCTGTTTGCAAGAAAATAATACATATTGGGTTGGCCAAAAAGCTCGTTCGGGTTTTTCTGTAAGCTGTTATGGAAAAATTCGAACAAACATTTTGGCCAACCCAGTATATACCATACTAGATTCTTTTTCAGATTTCTCCCTATGTGGTCCACCTTTTATTGTGCTGGGTTTTTGTTTTTTTTTTTAACATCTTTATTGGGGTATAATTGCCTTACAATGTTGTGTTAGTTTCTGCTTTATAACAAAGTGAAGCAACTATACTTATATCCCCATATCCCCTCCCTCTTGCACCTCGCTCCCACTGTCCCTATCCCACCCCTCTAGGTGGTCACAAAGCACCGAGCTGATCTCCCTGTGCTATGTGGCTGCTTCCTACTAGCTATCTATTTTACATTTGGTAGTGTATATAAGTCAATGCCACTCTCTCACGTTGTCCCAGTTTACCCTCCCCCGCCACGTCCTCAAGTCCATTCTCTATGTCTGCATCTTTATTCCTGTCCTGCCCCTAGGTTCTTCAGAACCATTTTATTTTTTTAGATTCCATATATATATATGTGTTAGCATGCGGTATTTGTTTTTCTCTTTCTGACTTACTTCACTCTGTATGACAGACTCTAGGTCCATCCGCCTCACTACAAATAATTCAATTTCATTTCTTTTTCTGGCTGAGTAATATTCCACTGTATATATGTGCCATGTCTTCTTTATCCATTCATCTGTCGATGGACACTTCGGTTGCTTCCATGTCCTGGCTACTGTAAATAGTGCTTCAATGAACACTGTGGTACATGACACTTTTTGAATTATGGTTTTCTCAGGGTATATGCCCGCTAGTGGGATTGCTGGGTCGTATGGTAGTTCTATTTGTAGTTTTTTAAGGAACCTCCATACTGTTCTCCATAGTGGCTGTATCAATTTACATTCCCACCAACAGTGCAAGAGGGTTCCATTTTCTCCACACCCTCTCCTATGCTGGGTTTTTTTTTTTTTTTTTTTTTAATGCAAAGAGATACCAAGAAACAAACCAAACATGAGTTATAACCTCCTTGGTCAAATTAGCCTTTGTTGACACTAAAAAAAATTATTAACTATACTTATTTCATCATTTTATAATCTATACATGTATCAAATCATTATGTTATATACCTAAAACGAATACAATGTTACATGTCAATTATATCTCAATAAAACTGGAAAATAATTTAAATTTAGAAAATTCAAACAGCAGGAAATTAAAAAAATTAAATGCCATTCCCCTCTATTCCTCCCCTAAAGGCAATCTTTCTAGCATTTTCTTGGGATTCCTTCCAGTAAAAAAGAACATATGTAATATGATATGGATGACTCTGTTTTGTTTTTCACGCAAATGGGATCGTGTGATACTCCTGCAGCTTATTCTTTTTCACCCAATAACACATTTGAGAGAATCTTTCCATTTCAGCACAAAGCCATCCACCTTCCTTTTCCTTGAACACATAGCATTCATCATGTTCTTTGCTCATTGAGAAATCTGCTGTAGGATCTTTTTCTTATCCAACTCTTTATACATTCATCAGTTCTTGGTCAACTTTATGGGTTCCAAATATGTTTTCCTTGTTTTTTACTGTTTAATTTCAAATACATGTTGGCATTTCTTGTTTCTAGAGGTAGGTCAAACGATTGCCTCACAGGGACTGCAGGGGCTGTATTGGTTTTCTATTGCTGCAGTAACAAACTTCCACAAACTTAGTGGCTTAAAACAAATCAAATGTACTATCTTACAGTTCAGGAGGTTGGCCGTCTAAGGCGGGTTGGTGGGGCTGCATTCCTCCCTGAGGCTTTGGGGGTGGTGCGGAGAATCCACTCCCTCACCTCTTCCAGCTTCCAGGGATCACCTTGGCTCGTGGTTCCTTCCTCCACCTTCAAACCCAACAGTGCAGCATCTTCTTCCCTCTCTGGCCTCTGCTTCCACCCTCACATCTTTTCTCTCTGTCTGAGCCTCCTGATTCCCTCTTATAAGGATCCCTATCCTTGCATTGGGCCTATCCGGATCATCCAGGATAATCTCCCCATCTCAAAATCTTTAATTTAATCACATATTGACAAATTCCAGGCATTAGGACAGGGAATCTGTGTGTGTGTCGGGGGGGGCATTATTCAGGGAAGAATCGGAGGAGGGGGTGGGAGGAAGGGGCAATAGTATGGCTCCAAAGAAAAAGCATAGCCATCCCTCCATCTCTGGAACTCTGGAACGCTCTACACTTCGTGTGACCTAAGCCTCATCACGGACCTCTTCTTGCAACCCCACCTAAAAGGCGACATCCTTGTTCTTCAAGGCCTGTCACATCGCCGTGTGTGTCTCGTATTCGCCTCCCCGCCATAGGGCACAGGAACAGCTTATGGAAATCAGGCACCTGTGCTAGGAAATTAACACTCCCGCGTGGGTCTTCCCTCCGCACCAGGTTATAACCTCCTGGAAGCCAGGGGCCAAGATGGGGAAGAGGTTCAGCTATTGTATCTTGTTCAGGTACTTCATCTCAGAGGCAGGGGAATGGACTGGATGACTTCTCAATATTCTTTCCAGCCTGACATGGTTATAACCGCCATATCCCCACCCCTGCAAAGCTGCCTCAGGCCTCTTACTCTGAAACCTCCATCCTTGAGACCTCCCTGGGCAAGTGGCCATGACATATTTTCCCTCCTGATTGTAAAAATAGCACTTATCTCTTATTACCCAAAAAAAAAAAAAAAAAAGACAAATTCAGAAAAGCTTAAATAAACAGGAAGATATGATAGCCATAATCCAGATATTCAGAGGGAACCATGGTTAGCATTTAAGCCTATTTCCTTTTGTGTAATTGTGACTCCTGTGAAAGCCTTCTTTCTGGGGTCTTCTGGGAAGAGGGTGTCAAGAGGTCAACTTGCTACCTCTGCGTGTCCCCAGTGGGCGCATACTGTACATGACCCATGCTGCTTCGGCCCAGGGCTTTGTGCAAGCCCAGCCTTTCTCCGAGGTGCCCCTGGGACCTTAAGAAAGATTTCAGTTCTGCACTGAATGAGAACAGATCTGGGGTCCTATTCGGCGGGGATGGGAGGGAAGGTGGAGTAGGTTGCTGCATGAACCTCCCCAAGGTCTCCTACTGGGATCTCTTGTCCCCTCTCCTCTCTTCCAGTTGTCCCTCTGACTCTTCACCTCTTTCTGCTCAGAAATCCAGCTCATCCCCTTCTGGGAACGACCTCTCTCCCTCAAACAAATGAGGAATTCTTGAAACGACTCCTATGCCTCCCCCACTCCCAGCCTCTGGCTTTGAACGGCCATGTCTTTTTCCTATGCCGCCAGCTGCTGCTGCTACAGCAGAGGAGAAGCAGGTTTGCTGGGGAGGTAGGGTGCAGGGGAGGAAGGGGAAGCACGGTGCTCTGGGGTACAAACGTGGGGGGCGGGGAATGGGGGGTGTCTGCCACGTAAATGGCAGCTGCTTCTCCCAACAGTGCATCTAAAACAGAACCTTTCTACCCCAAGATTAATTTCTTCCAGGGGAAAAAAAACCCCACAACCATACAAATAATATTTGACCCGCATAAGAAATTAATATTCTTCCTACTACTGTACTTGTAACTCTATTTCCTGTGAGCAAACACCCTGACCTTATTGGTGGAAAGAACATTTACCTCCTCTCTGCCAAGGTTAGATGGCAAGATATCCTTCATTAACTTGACAAAAAAGCATATGGCTTTAATTGCTTGGAAGGGAAATAGGGGTGGGTGTGGGGTAGCAGGGAGGGCAGGGTGAGAAGCCTCTTTTCACTCTATCACACATAGTTTTTTTTTTTTTTTTTTGCGGCACGCGGGCCTCTCACTGTTGTGGCCTCTCCCGTTGTGGAGCACAGGCTCCGGACACGCAGGCTCAGCGGCCATGGCTCACGGGCCCAGCCGCTCCACGGCATGTGGGATCTTCCCGGACCGGGGCACGAACCCGTGTCCCCTGCATCGGCAGGCGGACTCTCAACCACTGCACCACCAGGGAAGCCCCACACATAGTTTTTAATGTACTTGAAATTATACAATTTTGTAGCCTGCTGTTTTCGCAATATGGTAAGCATCCTCTCAAGTTTTAAAACCCTCCCTAAACACTGTGTCTTATATAAGCCCCATTTTAAATGATTGTATAACATTCCATTGTAGAGCAGAGCACAGCCTGGGATTTTTAGGGGCAGAAAGTCAATGTTCCAGGATTATTCTTGCTAAAGTAAATACTTATGAGGCTTAATAACTAGCTTAGGAACTGCTGAAGACTTGCCAAAGAAATTGCTAACAGGCAACAGCCTTTTTAGGTTGGGAATGAGGCTGTAAGTTATCGAACTGTGTGCAGAAGGTGTTGATGCCAGCCCTGCTGTAACACGTGAGCCAGGTCAAGAAACATACCATAGGTGCAGCCAAGGTAAAAGTGTAAAACACAAAAACAAAAACAGATACAAAAGACACATTACCTGGGTGATTGTGTCAACAGCCATCAATCTGTCCCCAGGGAGCAGAACTGGAGACATTTCATCTTGGACACAGGCAGACAGCTGTGTTACTGGATAGGAGTGGACAGGCCTGGGGCCAGCAAATTCCTAACTTTGAATGAACTCTGACCATCTCTGAGACTGTGTAGCCCTTGGTTCTCAACCCTGACCACATTAAGGGAAAAAAACAAAGGAAATTCCCAGGACTTATCACATTCTGATTAAAGAAAAAAATCTGATCTTTTTGCTCTGGAGAATCCTAGAGAAAGACAATGCTCTCTGTTCATTTTTTCCAGGTTCAATAACCGAGAAAGCATTTCTGGAGGCAGGAGACGGGGTGGGCTATAGGACCTCTAATTGGCTCCCACCTTCACCCACCGGAAGTTAGGAATCTATGTTCCTTAGTCAGAGCTTGGCAGGAAACACTGGGATATCAATAATTTTACAGAGCATTTTATGCCCAGTTTTTTTTTTTAATCTTGCAAACCCTATTTTCAGGTCTCATCATCAGGGAGACTGGGTTAATAGGACAGAAATTTTGGAATGGCAAGGAACTCTGATTGCCTCAGGTCTTCTCGGAGGTCTCCATCAGAGTTTCATACAGATATCTGCAGGGGACCTCCCAAGGAACGGGTGGGAAGCTCACTGTCCCATTAGGACTCTCCTACACTCTTCCCAGAGGGCCCAGCCTAAACAGAGTTGGCTTGGAACTTGGCAGGAAGCTGCAGAAGAGGAAGCCCAGCTCCATGTCACATCACAAGCAGCTTCCAGTAGCCTGCCCTAAAATTGTGCACCCCCTTCTGGTCCACACCCCCTACCCCCACTCAAACATCTAATCAGCCAAAGTTATCAACGCACCTCCTAAGTCTGTCTTGGGTCCACTTCTCTTCCTCCCCAACATCAACTCCCAATGCAGGAGCAATCTCCTCTCTGGTCTAACAGCCTGCCATCTTTCTGCCTCAGTCTCTCACTGCCACAGCCAACATAGTCTTTCTAAGCTGAGAACTTCTCATTTGAAGATGATGTAAAGTTAGCAATCTCCTTTTCTTTTACTGGAAATAATCTAAAACTGAAAAGGAATTGAGCAATTACAAACAACTCCATTTTTAGTGAAAGTAGGAGATGCTTAAAACACAAAATAGGTAGAAGAGTTGCCTCCAAAGCAGAGGCACTCAGGGAATTCCCTGGCAGTCCAGTGGTTAGGACTCTATGCTTTCAGTGGATTCAATCTCTGGTTGGGGAACTCGGATCCTGAAAGCAGGGAGAGAAAAAAAAAAAAAAGCAGCAGTGGCACTCACAGGAGGAAGGTGGAGTGAGGACAATTCACTGCAGAGTCTCAGGGACAACCTGCAAAACGCTCACCACAGGGTGAGGGGCACACCTGGAGGTGCAATACAGAAAGCCCTTGTTTACAACAGCAGGAAGCAGGCACACATGCTGGTGGCATGAGCTCTGCTGGACCAGGACTAAATGAGGCATCACCCAGACAAGCCATATTTGTAGGAAGTGGTCTGTCTCTGTGGCAATAGGGGAGGGGAGACTTTGCACTGGAAAAAGCATCACCATTGGCTGGAGATAAATCAAGCTAAGTGCACTTATATTAACCCTGGGTCATAAGGAAAATTTAGACCACCTGGAAGGCAACCTCGGCCACTCTCATACAGGAGGTCCACGGGCAAGGAAAAAAATAAATCACCAGCTTCAATGATGAATCATCTATACAGAGATTTGACAAGAAAAAAGGAGGGGAAAAAAAAAGCAACAGCAGGCAAAGGCACACCAAAAAAATGTTGCCACGGAACACATGAAAATTCTAACCAGAAAATTAAGAAAACATAGTGAAGAGACCTCAGGGAAGAGGTCATGAAATAATAGGAGGAAATGAATCCTGAGCCAGCAGGGCTCAGGGAAGAAGTGGAAGAAAAAAAGAGAACTGTTTAACCTTCATTCTTAAAATGAAGTCTAAAATCTGAAGGAGAAGAAATAGAAATTCAGAGGGAGAAAGCAAGAGAAATAAGGGAAGTCAGAAAATTAAATGAAAATAAAAAAAGGATTAGAGAGAAAATGATAGAAACAAAAGACAAAGAAGGTCTGTTTGTATGTGCGTTAAATATCTCTGCAAAGACACACAAGAAATTGGTAACATGGTTTGCTTCTAGGGAGGGAAATTAGGTCGTAGGGGCCAGTGGGTGGGTGGATGGGAGGAGGGCAGGGGTGGAAGGGAGAATTCTCAGTCTTTTAACATTTTGACCTGTATGAACATGTTAGCTCTTCAAAAAAATTATCATTAAGCAATCCTCACAACCCCTCGACACACACACGCACACATTCACAAATCTGATTGTGTGGCTCTCCTCATTTAAAACCCTGCAATCTTTCTCATCACTGTCAGGATAAAGAGCGTCTCAAAATGGCTTATTAGTAGGGCGACAATAGAACCTACTGCCCAACAGGGCACTTCTGAGGTTGAAAGGAGGTGGGACAGATGTAACCCGAGACTAAGGTCACTTATGCGGCGGATCACAATGTGGTGCTTGCTGCCCGCTCTAGCCTCACCTCCCACCTTCCACCTCATGGGCTCTCACCCCAGCCATACTCCTGACCTCCCCGCACATGCTGCTGCCTCTGCGGTAGTGTCTCTCCTGCAGTCCTCCACACTCTCTCAGGGAGGGATGTGTGGAGATCAAAATTAGGAACTTGCTGCCCTCAGGCTATCCTCCCCTGCCCAGGAATCAGGAATTGGGCTCTAGCATACGGCTGCCTGCCTGTGTCCAAGATGAAATGTCTTCAGATCTCCACCCAGGGACAGACTGATAGCTAGCGTGGGGACGGTGTCTTTTTTTTTTTTTTTTTTTGCGGTACGCGGGCCTCTCACTGCTGTGGCCTCTCCCGTTGCGGCGCACAGGCTCCAGACGCGCAGGCTCAGCGGCCACGGCTCATGGGCCCAGCCGCTCCGCGGCATGTGGGATCTTCCCGGATCGGGGCACGAACCCGTGTCCCCTGCATCGGCAGGCAGACTCTCAACCACTGCGCCACCGGGGAAGCCCCGGGACGGGGTCTTTTCCATCTGGTTTTATACTTTTACCTTGGCTCCTGCTTGCTCTACTTCCTGTGCAGAGCCAAGTCTGCAAGGGAACCCCTCCTATACCATTTCCACCGTGCCTGGTCTCAATACCTCCTGCACACAGCTGTGAGAGCCTGGAGCAACATTTCCAACCTCCCAGCACAAGCCACTCTCTATTAGCAATTTCTCTGGAAACTGTGTAATTCCCAGTGTGTAATTTCTATTAGTAACTTCATTTTGAAATCCCATCAAGTTACCAGGTGCTATCCCAGCATCCCAATAGGCAAACGCCCTAACAGCTCCCCCTTTAAAAGAAAAGATTGTCCTCCTTCAGCTCAAAATTTCCAAAATCGTTACATCCCTATATGTGGACTCAGGAGAATTGAAGAGGGAGAAGGGAAGATTAGGGTCCAAGGACACCTGGGCATGAGGAGCACAGCTCTCCTCTTTTCCTGTGACTGGCCTCTGAAGCCCCTCCTGCTCAAAGAAGTTGAAGGGAAGACCCCCAACTGCCTCAGCTGGAGCTGTGTGACCCCTGTGAGCCTCAGCTCTCCATCCGTCAGTGATATCGTGAGGATCAGAGGCGACATAACTGAAGCCACACGTCCCGCACATTGCACGTAGTAGGCAGCTGTGATGGCTATTCCCTCCCTTTTGCTTTCTTGTCTAGAGAACTTGATTGTGTTGGGACTTTTCTACAGCATTGCTCAATGAGCCGGAAATGGCAGCCCTGCTGACTGGGATGTTGGTTTGCCGGGAACAGAGTGGTAGTGTTGACATTTGCGGCAAGCTTTCTTGCTAAACTTTAAACACTTTGCAGGTCCAATCCTGCTGGCATTGCATGCTAGTGATATTTCTATGGCTATGATGGACACGCTGAGTTCAGTCAGACACCTGGGGAGAGGGCAGGATAACTGGTTTCCTTTAGGGTCCCAGCAAAGTTAGGTGGACACCAAGTCCACTTTAGCATGAGGAAACTTAACATATATTGACCGTTATCTGTCTGGCACATGGGAGGAGTTCAGTAAACACTGACAAGCGGAATAATGTGAAGCAATAAATGAATTAATTGCACAGGTCAGAATAAACTATGCAGTTTTACTTTGTACTGTATGTTTTGCTAGGTATGAATGGCTAATTTCAAATGTTTATATATTTATTTGGGCACAGTGGTGTGTCGGGCCCTGCCCTAGGTTCTGGGGACATAACTATAAGCAAAACCAAGTCTCTCTGCCTTCTGAGACCTCTCAGTGCAGAGAGGGTGACAAAGAAGAAATGGGAGTATTACCTACATTAGTCTTCTGGGGCTGCCATAACAAAATACCATAGACTGGGCAACTTGAACAACAGACATTTATTTTCCTGTAGTTATGGAAGCTGAAAGTCTAAGATCAAGGTTCAGCCAATTTGGTTTCTAGTGAGCACTCTCTTCCTGGCTTGCAGATGGCTGCCTTGTCGCTATGTCCTCATATGGCCTTTCCTCAATGTGTGCAAGAGAGAGTTCTCTGATGTCTCAACATCACTCCTCCTCAAACTCTCACAAAAATTTGAGAAGGGAATACTTCCAAACTCATTCTATGAGGCCAGCGTTACCCTGAAACCAAAGCCACGTAAGGACACCACAAGAAATGAAAACTATAAATCAATATCCCTGATGAATATAGGAACAAAAAGTCTCAACAAGGTAGCAGCAAACTGAATTCAAGAACACTTAAGAAGGATTATACACCACGACCAAGTGGAATTTATACCTTGTATGCAAGGATGGTTCAACATATGCAAATCAATAAATGCAGTACATATTAATAAAATGAAAGATAAAAATCACATGATCATCTCAATAGATACAGAAAAACAATTTGACAAAATACAACATTGTTTCATGATAAAAACCCTTAGCAGATTGGGTATAGAAGGAACATATCTAAACATGATAAACGTCATGTATAACAAACGCACAGCTAACATTATACTCAATGGAGAAAGATTGAAAGCTTTTCTTCTAAGATCAGAAATAAGACAAGGATTTCCACTCTCACCATTTGTATTCAATATAGTATTGGAAGCCCTAGTTAGAGTAATTAGGCAAGACAAAGAAATAATAGGCATCCAAATTGGGGAAAACTAAAACTTATTCTTCCTGTATATAGAAATGCAGGCGATATGATCCTGTATATAGAACACCCCAAAGACTCTACCAAAAAACTGTTGAAACTAATCAGTGATGTCAGTACAGTATGAACATACAGAAATTAGTTGCATATCTATACACTAAGGATAAAGCATATGAAAAAGAAATATAAATATCCCATTCACAACAGCATCAAAACAATAAAATGCTTAGGAATAAATTTAACCAAGGAAGTGAAAGATCTGTACAACAAAAACTATAAGACTTCTGAAAGAAATCAAACAAGACAAAACAAATGGAAAAATATCTGTGCTCATGGATCGGAAGAATTAATATTGCTAAAATGTCTGTAATACTCAAGACCATCTACAGATTCAATGCAATCACCATCAAAATATCAATAGTATTCTTCACAGAAATAGAAAAACAAATCCTAAAATTTATAAGGAATCACAGAAGACTCCCAAATAGCCAAAGTAATCCTGAGGAAAAAGAACAAAGCTGGAGGTGTCACACACTTCCTGATTTCAAACTGTACTACAAAGCTACAGTAATAAAAACAGTACGGTACTGGCACAAAAATAGACGTATAGACCAAGAACAGAATAAAGAGCCCAGGATTAACCCCAGCTTATACTGTCAACTTATATTCAACAAGAGAGCCAAGAGCACTCAATGTGGAAAAGATAGTTTCTTCAGTAAATGGTGTTGGGAAAAACTGGATAAACACATGTAGAGGAATGAAATTGGACTCCTATCTTACACCACTCACAAAAACAAACTCAAAATGGATTAAAGACCTACATGTAAGACCTGATACTATAAAACTCTTAGAGGAAAACATAAGCAGAGCACTCTTTGACATAAATTGCAGCAATATCTTTACTCTCCTAGAGTAATGGAAAAAACAACAAAAATAAACAAATGGGACCTAATTAAACTGAAAAGCTTTTGCACATCAAAGGAAAGCATAAACAAAATGAAAAGACAACCCACAGAATGGGGGGAAATATTTGCAAATGATGTGACCAACAAGGGCTTAATTTCCAAAATATAAAAACAGCTCATACAACTCAGCAACAAAAAACAACCCAATCAAAAAATGGGCAGGGGCTTCCCTGATGGCACAGTGATTGAGAGCCCGCCTGCCAATCCAGGGAACGTGGGTTCGAGCCCTGGTCCGGGAAGATCCCACATGCCGTGGAGAAGCTGGGCCCGTGTGCCACAGCTGCTGGGCCCGTGCGCCACAGCTGCTGAGCCTGCGAGCCACAACTACTGAGCCCACATGCCACAACTATGGAAGCCCGTGTGCCTAGAGCCCGTGCTCCGCAACAAGAGAAGCCCCCGCAATGAGAAGCCCGTGCACCATAACGAAGAGTAGCCCCCACTTGCTGCAACTAGAGAAAGCCTGCGAGCAGCAATGAAGACCCAGTGCAGCCAAAAATAAATAAATAAAATAAATTTATTTAAAAAAAAAAACATGGGCAGAAGGCATAAACACGTCTCCAAAGAAGGCATACAAATGGCCAAGAGGCACATGAAAAGATTCTTAACATTGTTAGTTATTAGAGAAATGCAAATCAAAATTACAATGAGATATAACTTTGCACTGGTCAGAATAGCCCTCATCAAACAGTCTACAAACAATAAATGCTGGAGAGGGTGTGGAGAAAAGGGAACCCTCCTACACTGTTGGTGGGAATGTTAATTGGTACAGCCACTATGGAGAACAGTATGGAGGTTCCTTAAAAAACTAAAAATAGAGCTACCATAGGATGCAGCAATCCCATGCCTGGGCATATATCCAGAGAAAACCATGGTTTGATAGGATACATGCACCCCAATGCTCATTGCAGTGCTGTTTACAATAGCCAAGACATGGAAGCAACCTAAATGTCCATTGATAGGTGAATGGATAAAGAAGATGTGGTACATATATAAAATGTAATATTACTCAGCCATTAAAAAGAATGAAATAATGCCATTTGCAGCAACATGGATGGACTTGGAAATTAGCATACTAAATGAAGTAAGTCAGACAGAGAAAGACAAATACCATATGATAGCGCTTACATGGGGAATCAAAAAAAAAATGATACAAGTGAACTTACTTACAAAACAGAAACAGACTCAGACCCACAGACTCCAAAAACAAACTTATGGTTACCAAAGGTTAACCAAAGGGAAAGATAAATTGGGAGTTTGGGATTGACATATACACACTACAATATTTAAAACAGATAACCAACAAGGACCTACTGTACAGCACAGGGAACTCTGCTCACTATTCTGTAATAACCTAAATGGGAAAAGAATTTGAAAAAGAATAGATACATGTATATGTATCACTGAATCACTTTGCTGTACAGCTAAAACTAACACGACATTGTTAATCAACTATGCTCCACCCAAGCACCCCGGACAGCACCCTTCCTGGGCTGATTTAAGGGGACTGATTGAATCAAAGGCAATCATGTGATTTAAGGGGGCTTATTGTTTTAAGGGTGGTCAGGAGATTAAGAAGGCCCATTGATTTAATGGGGTACAGGAGAATTAAGAAGGCAGAATGGGGACTTCCCTGGTGGCTCAGTGGTTAAGAATCTCCCTGCCAATGCAGGGGACACGTGTTGGAGCCCTGATCTGGGAAGATCCCACACGCCGCAGAGCAACTAAGCCCACGAGCCACAACTACTGAGCCCGCATGCCACAACTACTGAAGCCCACGAGCCTAGAGCCCATGCTCCACAACAAGAGAAGCCACTGCAATGAGAAGCCTGGGCACCGCGAGGAAGAGTAGCCCCCGCCCCCCCACAGCCGCAACCAGAAGAAAGCCTGCGTGCAGCAACAAAGACCCAATGCAGCCAAAAAAAAAAGAAGGTAGAATGACTTAATGGGTGTCTGGAGAGTTAAGAAGGCAGATTGATTTAATGGGGGTCAGGAAAAGTAAGGGGTTTGATTGGTATAATGGGTGTCAGGAGATTTAAGAAGGATGGTTGATTTAATGGGGGTCAGGATATTTAACAGGGCTGATTGAATCAAGGGGAGTCATGTGATTCAGGGGGCCGGTTTAATATATGGGTGTCGTGTGATACAAGCATGCTGATTGAATCAATGGGAGTCACCTGATTTACGGGGACTGATTTAATAGGAGTCACATGATCCAAGGGGCTGATTGAATCAGCCCAAGCACCCTCCCAAGGAGGACAGCACCTATGTACACAACTGTGTGTATGTGTCCACAAAGGAACTTTGGGTACTCAATGCATATATACAACTGTGTACATACTATGTTTCCACAAAGGAACTTTGGGCACACAATACATATACACAACTGTGTACCACAGGGAGTGCATCTGGGGCCTCCAAGCACCCTCCCTGACCTCTCATAGACATTTCTGGTATTTCTAACTTTTTTTGCTATTACAAGCAAGGAAACAATGTCTATTGTATTAGTTATTTACTGCTGCCTAACACATTACCCCAAAACTTTGTGGGTTAAAACTATAATAAATATTTAATATGGCTCACAGTTTTTGCCAGACAGGAATTTGGGAGCTGCTTGGCTGGATGGCTTCCAGCTCAGTGTTTTTCATTGGGTTGCAGTCAGAAGGTTGGCTAGGGCTACAATCACTGAGGTTTGACTAGGCTGGAGGGTGTACTTGCTCCAGGGCTGGCAAGTGGATGATAGGTGATGGTGCAGAGCCCTCGTTCCTAGTTCCCCATGTAGCCCTCTCCATGAGGCGGATTGAGTGTCCTCACAACATGGTGGCAGAATTCCCCCAGAGTGAGTTATTCAAGAGAGAGCAAGCAGAAGCAGAAATGCCCTTTATGACCTAGCCTCAGAAGTCACACACCGTTACCTCTGCCACATTCTGTTCATCAGAAGTGAGTCACCAAGTCCAGCCCCTTTGAAGGGAGGAGTGTCAAAGAGTTTGCAAACATATTTGAAAGCCCTCAGTACTATCCTTATACATAATCTTTATGTACTTGTGTGAATATTTCCTTAGAATAGATTTTTTTGAACTAGAATTGCCAGATCAGGTGATATGTAGACTTTTAATGTGGGTTAATTCCTGTATGTGTCAAAACTGCTTATTTTCCCCAAGTAAATATTTTCTTGCTTCTTCCTTTAGCAACGAATCTCCTGAGTTTTAGCTGGGCACAGCTTGAGAATGGATTTCCCAGGCTCCCTTGCTGCATGGGGACAGGTAACTAAGTTCTGGCTGATGGGAAGTATTGTGTGAAATTTCTGGGTCATGCTCGTAAAAGACACTGTCGGCCTACTTCCTCTTTCTCCATGGAGAAGGCTGTTTGGAGATCAGATGTGGTGGCAGTGAGAACGAGCTTCCACCAGGTGATGAAGACAGTACTTTTGGGGATGGTGGGGTGATGTATAGAAAGAACCTGGGCGTCTGGATAACCCCATGCAGCCAAGCCACCCTTCTTCTCAGGACTTCCTACCAGCTTAGATTTTTGAGAGAAAAATAAAACTTCTGTCTTGTTTAAGCCACTGTTGTTCACTGATGATTTGCCTTCTAAAAAGGCCTCACCAACAGTATATGAGTATCCATTCCCGCATCCTTGCCCACACACAGTATTATCAATCTTTAAAATTTTACCAATCTGATGGACTCCCCCCTTTTCTTACGACTTTATCAGCTCCCTCCTTTGCTGCTGGACCAAATACTAGGAACAGGAGGAGGGAAACTGATCAGCAAGCCCACCACAATCTGGATTAATAGAAAACACAAAGATACAATGTTGCTCTCGAAAACGATCCTCGTACAACTCTAAAAGTACATATCCATCACCAAAAAATGTCTCCGCGGAGATGCTGTGCCTGCCCTCAAAGGCATTACAGCCGTACTGGGGAGAGGAAGCACCTGGAAAGAGACAACTAGCTGTGCAAAGTGGAAGGGTCTGGCTGTCCAGTTATCGGGGCTGACCCAGGGACCTCAGGGAGGGAGCTATGATGGAGGACATTAGCCTCCCCCCCCACCCCCGGGCCGTGGTTCACGAATTTCTCATGCTACTCTGGCCAGAAGAGGGGAGGAGGGAGTGGGTTACCCGGGGGAAAGTTATGGCAAATGGCGAAGAGCACGGGCTCTGGATTTAGAGTGCCTGCATCACGTCCCATGCCTGGCCCTTCACACTGTGGACAGGGATGCCCTGAGTGCCTCCTGAGACCCAGGCACTGTTGGCGGTGCTGGGAGCCCCATGAGAAACCCTGCCGTATCCAGAGCTTACCTTTAGAGCGCTGAGACGGACAAGCCAGGCTGCGCCAAGGCTCCCTCACCTGCAGAGTGAGAGGGCTGCTGGGAAGACTGAATGAAAGAACACGTGTGTGAGATTGTGCCCACAGCACCTGCGTAGCAAAGCCTCAGTACGGGCAGCTGCTATAATTAAGAAAAGCCATGAAATATCATGATATCACTTATATGTTGAATCTAAAAAAATTATACACATGAACTTATTTACAAAACAGAAATAGACTCACAGACATAGAAAACAAACTTATGCTTACCAAAGGGGGAAGCAGGGGGAGGGATAAATTAGGAGTTTGGGATTAATATATACACACTATTATATATAAAATAGATAACCAGCAAGGACCTACTGTATAGCACAGGGAACTATACTCAATATTTTGTAATAACCTATAAGGGAAAAGAATCTGCACAAGGATATATATCTATACATATATATGTATAGATATATGTCTGAATCACTTCGCTGTATACCTGAAGCTAACACAACATTGTAAATCAACTATACTTCCATTTTTTTTAAAGCCATGAAGCAGAGAACCCTTCCATGAAGTCTCCAGGACCCCCGAATTTCCTCTCTTGTGACCTTTCGTTCCCTCACAGGTGACTCCCGTAAACTTTGCATTAATGCCCTTCCCCGCCTAGGAAAAAGAAAAAAAAACACCAACCCTGCTTTTGTAAAAGATCTTTCTCACTGAGAAATAGTTGGTGTGGTTTTATGCACTGATCCTGTTACATTTACACTTTAGTGGGGGACATCCTGTGTTTGATTAAACCAGAGGAATGAAAGTCTAATTATGAAATTTTTGGCATCAGTCAAGCTAAATGGGGACACCTGGCCCAATTGGAGGTGCTTCACTGATGCTGTTGAAATCATAACTTTTAGGAGATGGCCCTGACTTCCTCCTCTCCTCTCCTCTCCTCTCCTCTCCTCTCCTCCTCTCTCTTCTGCTCCCCTCTCTCCTTCTCTCCCCTGTCTCCTGTCTTTTTCTTGCCTAAATGACCATCTGAGTCTCTGATGATTCAGCGTGATTGCGTTTCCATAGGCAGGTGTGTGTCTTGTTTAGTCACATTAAAAATAAATCACTTGGCCACACTCAGTCAATCTGTCACTTTTCTCTGCTTTCCAGGAACAGACTGCTCAAAAAGCACAGGACCGTTGGGTGAAATGCGAGCAGGGAAAGGAGTGAGGCGGAGTGGACAGAGCCCTTCCAAGCTGGCCATCCGACTTCACATCTCATCAGAGAGTGAATCAGTTATGCCTGCAATTATGCCAACAACTCAGCATCACGGCTGCTGCTGGGGACCCATGACAGCGAGCTGTGGAAGAAATAGGTTTGTGGTGGAGAGGTGGCGTTCATATGTTACTGAAAACCTACCGTGTGCCAGGCCCTGTGTTTACTGGACACCTACTATGTACCAGGCCCTGTGCTTGCTTTTGCATCTGTTTTCTTCCAAGGGAGGATTAGGATCCTGGTTGAGGGACCCTGGCCAATTTCAGCTTTCAGGGTCTTGTTTCTGCAGACTAGAAACATTACATCATTCTCTAATGATTCTGTTTGGTATGATGGAAGGGTCTTGGGGTTAGAGAGACATAGCTCCACCACTGTGAGCAGATGACCTAACACTTCTGAGCCTCAGTTTCTTCATCTCTAAAATGGGGATGAAGATCAGGATTGAATGAAATAATATTTAAGACACCTCATAAATAGGCAGCTAAAAATGATAGTGTTTAATCTCTCCTTCATAACATACAACTTCACCCTCTTAAAGATGTTTATTTTTACAGGTTAGGGTGGCAATGTTCCCAGAGCCTGTGTTTCTTATTGATAAAAAGACAGTCTGAGGGAGAGAGAGCTGAGTCTTTTGTAGCAACCTTGGTGCTTTAGAAAACTAGACCCCCGCCTCGATGAAATGCCGTTGGGCATTCCGTCAGCAGGCAGAGTGTCCAAGACACCTCCCAGTGAACCAGGCCTCCCCATGGTCACGTCCTGCATGGTGCCCTTCCACATTGGATCTGGGCTGGTCTGTGATTTGCTTTGAACAATAAAATATGGTGGAAGTGACACTGGGCCTAAGCCTTAAAAGGCACTGGAAGCTTCCACCTTTGTGCTCTGGGGGAGGCCTTGAGCCAATGTATAAGAAATTTGGTCTCTCTGCACTGTAGAGATGTTAGGCCAAACAAACCGAAATGTGGCAATTTGGAGCAGAGAAAGGTTTATTGCAGGGCCACGCAAGGAGATGGGTGGCTCATGCTCTGGGCAGCTCAGGCCCCCAAAAACCCCCGAGCTCCCCAAAGAGGCTCCCCTAAGGGGCAAAGCATTTTTAAAGGCCAGGTGAGGGAGGGGCGTTGCAAGGTATGCGATCAGCTCATGCACAATTCTCTGATTGGTTGATGGTGAGGTAACAGGGCGCTGTCACAGGGGTTAACATTATCAATCCTTAGGTTCCAGGAGGCCTGGGCCATCAAGTAGTTAACATCTTCCATTTAGTGGGCGTTTTTCACATCTGTAAAACCACTCAGGAAATGTACATTAAATACTGTTATCTAGGTACAGAAGTACCTGGAGAGGAGAAAAAGCAGAGGATATGGGAGAAGGCCGGTCCCGGGAAGGCCCCATAGGGTCCTGCTCCATTACAGAGACAGTATAGAGAGCTGGTGGAAAAGGAGAGACCCTGAGAATCTATGGGAGGAGAGAAAGAAAGAGAGGAAGAGAGAGAGAGAGAGAGAGAGAGAGAGAGAGAGAGAGAGAGAGAGAGAGAGAGAGAGGCCCAGTGGTCCCAACTGAGGCCAGCCTTCCAGCCACCCCTCTGTCAACTTAAAACATATGCACAACCTAAAAGCTGAGAGTTACGTTTTACTTGGAGGAAATCCTTAGGACTTCGAGCCACGTAGGCAGCATCTACAGTAACCCCGAGAGAACTGCTCCGAGGAGGTGAGGGGGAAACAAAGTTATATAGGAGTTTTGCAACAAAAGGCAGGTAGTCTGAATATCAAAAGATTATTGTTAATTAAAGAAAACCAGATATCTCAAGTTAAGAAATTCAGCACTTTTCTATGCATGGGAAAATGCAAGAGTCTGGGCTCACTGAAATCACTCCTTTGATATGCACCTCAGCTCTCTGGGACCAGTGTCCTGTGTTTTCATATCCTGAGTTTCCTCAAGGCTCACCATGGGGAGTGACTGCAGTTTGATGGCTGCGAGAGGGCAGGTATTCTTTGTTTCCTTCCTGAGTTCCCTCAGGGCTCACAAGCTCATGCAATCTCTGAGGACTGTGACATCCTTTCTTTACTGATGGGCAGGTAATATTCCATTTCTCACCTCCAAGGCACCAGCCACGTGAGTGACCCATCTTGGATGCCCCAGCCCAGTCCAGCCCCCAGATGGCTGCAGTCCCAGCCGATATCATATGCAACAGAACTACCCTGCGATCCCGATCCCGATCAGCCTACAGACTCATGAGAGGCAATAAAATGGTTGTCTAAGCCATTAACTTCTGGAGCGGTGAATTACACAGCAATAGATAATTGAAGCAATCAGCGATATTTTTGAACTTTCACTATGTACTACACCATGGTGTCTCACTATGAGAGATACAGAGAAATCACCCTCAGGAACTTAGTTTGGGCAAGAAGATGGTGCATAGGCGAGTATAAAGATTTGAAGCCTTTACTAATCCACACTCAAATGTGTGCTTAGAAACACGATGCAGACTATTTGGTGATAGGGTTGGGAGGCCGAGGAAGGTAATATTTCTGAGAGAAAAATATTTGAGCTGGATTTTGCAGGAAAGGGCAGATGACGTTAGATGACATTACAGAGAACGGGGGGAGAGCTGCGCATTGATAGCAACGTGGCAAGAAAATAAATTGGGAGCCCCAGGAGGAGAAGTAGAGAAGCTTAAAGTTTGATATTAGCTGTGAAACTGCATAACTCAGATTGCGACTTGAACCCACCTTCTTTTAATTGAGATCACACACCTGGTCTCAGGACTTAATGAAGCTCAGCTTCCTGATGTCTCGTCTCAGAAAGAATTCAGTGAGAGACAAAGCAAAAGGTAAGAAGTGGATTTATTTAGAGAGAAACACACTCCACCGACAGAGTGTGGCAAGATGCCCTGAAATAAGGGGTGGTTAGTATTTATGGGCGGGGTAATTTCTTAGGCTAACGAGTGGGAGGATTATTCCAACTATTTTTTTGGGGGGGGGTGGATTTCCAAGAATTGGGCCACTGCCCACCTTTTGACCTTTTATGGTTGGCCTCAGAACTGTCATGGCGCTGGTGGGTGTGTTGTTTAGCATATGCTGATGTATTACAATGAGTGTATAATGAGGCTCAAGGTCTACTGGAAGTCGAATATTCTGCCATCTTCAACCTAGTTGGTTCGAACCAGTTTTTGTTGTGTCCTATGCCTGTGTCAGTCCTTTAAATGTTGTGCCCTGCCCCCTTCCCTCCTGTTTCAGCTGGGTATAAAAATAATGGGGCTATTACAAAGTCAGGTTTTAGGTCTGCAGTGAGGACCTCAGAAAAGCTGGTAATCTCATGATCTTTACTTTTTCCTACCCATTTGGTAGAAATACAACTCACCTGCTGACTTATAAATGCTCGTGATTGTGGAGTCTCCTGGGGGAAGTTCTCTTCAGCACCCATTGGAGTGGGTGCAGGAGGATGTTCAGAACCTGTCCGCAGAGGGCCCTTTTAGGTGCCCCCCAAGGACAGCTTATGGGGGGTGGGAATTGAGGTTGTCAGGGCCCTTTGTGTACTGAGGAGGAGCAAGGCTTAAAAGACTGTGGAAGCAGCAACCTCACCAGAGCTAATTGGTTGGTAATTAGCAGGTTAATGGCTCACGTGGGGGATAATGCAAGGCTAGAGCCATGGGGCAGGAAATGACTTTAAAGTCTCCCCCCCCCTTTGCTCCCCTCCCCTCTAATGTTTGGTGGGGCTTTGGGGTCTCCTACCTGGGAAGAGCTGGGTCCTGTTTGCCTCCTCGGCTCTGGGGGTCAGGACAAGGCCAGAAGGTGATGTGTAGCACCAAAACACTGACTCACAAAAAAATGAGTGACTGCCCTTCCCTTGAAGAAAAGGAGGGGTGCAAGTGCAGGTTGGAGGGGGGAGAGGGGTAAGTGGTCCCCACTCTAGGCAGAGAAAGGTTGAGGGCCAGGGAGCCAGCTGGCTCATCACAGCATCTTTTTTCAAATTTTAGGGTGCCACCTGAGATTGTGGGTCCACCCAGCCTACTCCATTGATAATCTTAGCATACACAGATTTTTACAGATACTGAATCAGTTAGGAATATGTTTAGTTGTAAGTAACACAACTCCTAACAGTGGCCTTAAAAATAAAGACATTCCCTCAATCCACAGAGAACTATTGAGAGGTGACCTCATGTCCAGCACTGTTCTAGGAGTTGGGGACACAGCAGAGAAAAGCAAACTTCCTGTCCTAGAGCAAGAAGGTACTGGGTGAAGGCAGAGGCTTGACACTGCCTGGAGTGCCCAGGGCTCTCTACCTTTGTCCTCCATTCACCCTGTGTATTGGTTTCTGCCTCCTGGTCATAGGATCCCTCGGATGTCCAGGAATCTCGGCCAAGACAGGAAGCAGGAGATAAGAGGGGGCACCAGCCTCTCCTGTTCCTTTTATCAGGAAAATGAAAAGTTTCCCAAAACCCCCAGCAGATTCTCACCATCACTGGGGAGAACAGGCACATGGCTACATGAATTCTCAGGACTAATTAATCTGGTCATCATTTTCACCTGGGGTTGCCCAGCACACCATCAGGGGTCAGTTTGCAGAGGAGGGAAGGATGTCGGGGTCAGGTTGTTCACCCGCCTCGCTGTTCACAGGGCGAGGCCCTGACAAAGGGACAAATATCCTACTGCAAATCTTAAGTAAATAGTAAAAGAATTAAAAATGACATTGGATGCAATCCAAGATCAGGCAAAAAGTCTTTACTTACTGCTGTTTACTAAGCTCTTTTCCAAGTGCTCTGTAGGAAATGTGAGGGGTGGGAGAGAAAGGATCCAGCCTCAGGGAGCTTTCAGGCTAGCTGAAGATGACAGCCACACAGACGAAACAACCTGGGACCACGAGAGAGTGAAAAGGCTTTGGTTGGGTCTGAATGCACAGTATCGAATAGAGGCACAAGTAAATGCCGTCATGGTAGGAAGCAGGATCACTGCCTGCCCTGCCCACACCCCTTCTGGGGAACCTGTCACAGCTCCTAACCATGTAGTCCTATGACGTCCAGGCCCCTCCCCAATCCCAGCCATGGCTGATGGGACCAGACGTGGACCCTGAGCCCCAGGCAGCCAATCCGCTGCCTGGCAGCAGGGACATGTGAGCTGAGTCACTCAGATGTTCCCTCTTGAGAATCTGAAGTAAGAGATGCAGAGACTACTGCCCGGGGTGAGAAGTCCTGACACCCGGCAGGACGTGTCAAGAGACCACAAAGGACCTCAAGAAGCGAAGGGCAGGGACTTCCCTGGCGGCCCAGTGGTTAAGACTTCACCTTCCAATGCAGTGGGTGTGGGTTTGATCCCTGGTCGGGGGGCTAAGATCCCACATGCCTCGTGACCAAAACGTAAAACAGAAGCAATATTGTAACAAATTCAATAAAGACTTTTAAAAAATGCTTCACGTCAAAAAAAGTTAAAAAAAAAAAAGGAAAGGGCAGCCTCACTCCTGACTTGGGTCCATCCTGAACTGGAGTTGGTGTTGCCCATTCCATCCTGACCATCAACATTCCTTTTACCAGGGCTGCTTTGAACAGGTTTTGTGTCTCGGCTTGAATGGTACGGTGTGGGAAGGCTTTGTCCTCACCCCTCATCCCTGCATCCCCCTCTTACCCATTCCCCAATCCATCCCCTGCCTCTGCCTTAATCCAGGTGCTCTTCCACCAGCTGCTCCCCCTGCATTTGCTCTCCCCTTCATTTCTTTGTCCATACTGTGGACAGTGGTCTTTCCAACATGACCCTGCCACGCCCTTGCTTTACATCTGTGGCTCCTCATAGCTCAGCCTCCAGACCTGTCTCTCCCGTGCACTCCCTCCCTGGCTAGGTTCCTGACCTGCCCTCCAGCCACCCTGAGATTAGACAGTCACACCTCTGTGCCTTTGCACATGTCCAGACTTGTGCGTAC
Source organism: Monodon monoceros (assembly GCF_005190385.1). Lineage (NCBI taxonomy): Eukaryota > Metazoa > Chordata > Mammalia > Artiodactyla > Monodontidae > Monodon > Monodon monoceros. Next base: position 37,893 of record NW_021700197.1, read on the forward strand.
AAATACACCCTCCACCCCTGCTTCGCATGTCTCCTCCAAGATCAAGGTCAGGGGACATCTCACCCCCACCCTGACCTTGGTTCCCCTCTCCTTTGGCCATGACAGCAGTTCATGAGGCCCTGTGCTGGCATCTACTTCATTGTGTTAGCACCACGCTTTGTGTCCTTGTCACCTGGCACTGTGCTTGTGGGGTGGATGAATGAATGAATGAATGAATGAGTGATTCTCTAATAATAAACCTCAGCTGACTTGATAGGATTTTTTTGGGAGATTTGGGTGTGAGGAGGGGGCTTTCCTTCCTGGGAGATTAGCCTCGGTCTAGCCTGGACGGAGGAGTCAGGTTGTTTTTTGAGGCCCTCCTGCCTCCTGCCCTTAAAGACCATCCCACCTGCCTGCTCCCCTGGTGACGTGGGGACAGCCTCACTGAAACTGGCCTTCTTGTCCTCAACACTGAACAGAAATTCCCCAGGAGCACTTCTCTGTTTTCCTCTTCTGGACAAGAGGCACACAGACAGAGCCAGAGCAGAGGGCAACGAAGCACTCAGGTTTGAGAAACAGGCAGGAGATTCCAGAAGCAATCAGGGGAGAAAAGAACCTACATTATCCCCCGAATTCACAATGCAGCCCTCACAAGCTGGAGCGCCTGTGATTTGATCTTCCCATCTTCCCGTGTCTCCTGCAGCCCAGGATTAGCCAGTTTGGGAAAGGATGCAGTGATGCCCACACAGCTAGCCAGGGCTTCCCCGGGGACGTGTAAGGGTGATGTCTGGGGACTCCTGGGAGCCAGGTGGTCCTTCCTGGGAGGCGAGGGCATTTATCAGGCCCCCAAATATGTCCGGTCATAAAGGACCTGAAGACAAAGGGCTGCAGACCCCTTCTGATGGCAGAGGGGCAACTTGGAAGAGAGTCCTCACCAGAACCCGACCACACTGGCCCCCTGATCTCAGACTGCAGCCTCCTGAACTGTGAGAAATAAATTCTATTGTTTATGAGCCCCCCATTCTATGGTATCATGCTATAGTAGTCCCAACGGACTAAGACAGAAATAACCAGCATCTGTTAAAACTTACTACCTGCCGAGCACTGTATGAAGCACCTCATGCACATTTATTTATTTAATCATTTTACCATTTCTCTATCTAATAGGTACCATTATTCTTGTTGTCCCCATTTTACAGATGAGGAAACTGAGAGCAGGGACTTTGACTCTTTTGTCCACTGTTCAACTCCAGCACCCAAAACGGCAGGAATTCAACAAACTCATCCACTAAACAGCACCAAAATTGCTCTAATGTGGAGCCTGGGGGCCAACAATCTCCCAGATGATGATGTAGTGGGACCTTGGAGATGCACAGAGGCTCTGATGCCATTCAAGAGGCTCTGCCCCTCCCTCCTGCCCTCTTTCCTTCCATACTTATTTTTCAAGGGCTTCCTATATGTAGAACTTGTGCACAGAGAGGAATCAGATTTCCCTTCTGCCCCCAAGTGGGTTATAATTACAGCGTAATAAGCAGGAATAACCTATGCAGAAGAATTCCAGTAAAGCAATAAAAAACACAAAGAGAAGCAAACAGTGTGCTGTAACAAGTTTGTCATCCATCCATCCATTCACTCATCCAAGGAGCATGCATTGAGCTAAGCCCTGGGATGCAGGGATGAATGTGATGTAGGTCCCCCTTCTGGTGGGTGAGGCCGTGGCTGCCTCCCTCAGGGAAGCAAAGGCTTGGGGAGAGCAGGCTCCAAGCTTGAGGTCTGCCCCCTCCATCTATCTCTGCTCTGCTCCAAGGGGCGCTTTCCCCAGAGCTGGCCCAGCCCAGAGTGCAGGCTCCAGGGCTATGGCCTGTCAAGAAAAGCAGGTCAGTAAGACTTGTCCCCAGGCTTTGGGCTGACTGTCCTCTTTCAGTGTCCCTCTGGCCTCCCTCCCTCCCTCCCTCCCTGTGGTGCCTGGCAGGGGGCCTCGGGCTCCCTGCTGAGCCACTCACTCATGCACTGAGCCATCCGCACACAGAGTGGCCATCTCCCCCCGCCGGCCCCCAGAGTTCTGCAGGGTGATTGATGGGGCTACTCTGTTCCTGGTCCCAGAGAGCTCCTTTGGATAATAACGTGGCAAAATTACTCTCTCTTTTTTTTTTCTTTCCCTATTTTCTGATTCATTCGCTCTAAGTCATTCATCTCTTTTGAGTTAGAGGAAGAAAGAAGAATGAGGAAGAGGAGAAGGACGTGTCCCAGAGGTACAAGGGACCCTGAGCCCCACCTCCTCATTCTACAGGGGGAGCTGGAGGTGGAGCCCACCACGTTAGGATTTCTATATTAATCCTGACCTCCGCTTGTAGAAGAGAAGCAAGTGTGGGAGGGATGGGAGGTGGGGGAGGCAGGGATCTTTCTAGGGCCCCTGAAGTTGTACCTTGAAGGCAGCTGCCCACTCTATCCACATGTAAGGCTGGTCCAGTCTGCCTGCAGGGATATTGCAGTTTGCTCATCCTTGAGGGGGCACAGGCAGAGCAGGTAGGGAAAGGAAGGAGACACGGGGGTTCGTTCAAGTGAGTTATGTCAGCTCATCAACACCAACGCTTGATCACCTACTATGTGCTAGGCACGGAGGAGACAAAGATGTATAAACCTTGTTCCTGCTCTCAAGGAGTTCACAGACATGCATAGGTAAAGCCAATGCCTGCGACAGATGCTCTCGTGGAAGTAGGTCCCATGCAATCACACCGAGGAGGCTGTTCTTCTGCGCTGAGAGGGATCAGCAAGGAAGTCTTCACAGATGAGGTGATAAAGTGTTCTGAGATCTCAATCTGAAGGCGGGGAAGCATGCTCCAAATGTTAGGCACTGCAGAAGCAAAGGCTGGAAGGTGTGAAATTTCATGGTGGTCGGGGAAACTCTGAGTTATAGGGTGTTTTTAGAGTACAAAGGTGAGATGGATGTTGGCAAGACACAGGAGGAAGGGCCAGTAATGATACCGGCTGCAGATCTTAATCGAGTGCTCATGTGGGGAGGCCTGTGTGCCGGTCTCAGGAGTTCGATGACTGCGATAGGACAGTTATCCAACAGGAAGGGGTGTAATCAGATCTGCAACAGTGTGGAGGATGGATCAGACCCGGAGAGACTGGAGAAAGGAAGACAGCCAGGAGGTGGGTGTAATTAGTCCAGGCAAGAGGCGACTGAAGGACTGAACCAAGGCCAGGCCGATGCAGGAGGGAATGGATTTGAGAAACATGTTGACATGCTTGGTGGTTGGCTGAAGGCTGAGGATGGGGAGATAGAAGAGTCAAGGGTACCTCATGGGCCACCAGCTGAAACAGGGATCATAGCACAGAAACATTCACGAACAACTGCCAAGCACCTATTAGATGGTAGCGCTATTCCCGGCACAGAGGCACAGAGACAAATAATTCATGTTCCTTGGACGTACTTCACGTTTTTTTTTAAGACAAGCTTAATCTGTATACACAGACATCCAACCAAGTTTGGGGGAATCTCAGAACTTTTTTTCTTTTACCAGAAGAGTAATGCACCCTTTCCCCTCCACCACACTGAAACTCCCTCCCTATTTTATTTTGTTTTCTCCAGGAGGTGACACTCACACAACTGGGATGATTCCAGGTGGCCCCACTTGTCCCGGGGTAGGATCAGAGCAGCTCATTTGGGGCCACTGCCATGTGGCTGAGGTTGGGAGCGGGAAGCTTCCTTGAGAGTCGAGTCTTTCTCTAGCCATCTCTGCCTTTCAGCTGGAGTCTCCTTCCCCCTGGGATGGATTTCCCCATAAAATAAATGTCTTGTCTGAATTAATCTTATTTTTAAAAGGAGAAAGTCATCATATTGTAAAGACAGATCATAAAAAGACACATCAGTCTGTCAGGAAGACTGGTTAATATGAGTATTTGTTTAGCAGAGACAGTGCACCCGAGGCAGCCTTTCTGGACCAGCCCTGGGCCTGGAAGGGGCCTTTCATTTGCATCCTTAGAGCATCTAGGGCTGGCAGCTTTGCATTCTGAATACGGGCACTGTAGCAGCCACACTCTGCAGAAGAGGCCGGGAGAGGCCCCCCAGCTGGAGGGACGGCTCCCTCAGTCCCAGCCATGCCCCAAACCCTTCCATTCGAGAACTAATCAATGTGAGGGATCTTTAGAAGACACCTCAGACAATCTCTCCATTTTGTTTCATTCTTTAAAAAATGACATAGGCCATCACATAAGTATGTAGATAAAAAACGAGTAGTATATGAAGTACATGGTATAAAAATTCTATGCTGTGAAACATTACATGGGTAACACATGAAACAGAACAGAGAAAACCACAAAAGTGCGTTTGCCTTTTCCACAGTTGACCACTGTGAACTGTTTGGTGTGCATCTTTCTCAACGTCTTCCGATACATTTCTATCTGTCTCCTGCATGATACACATGCACTGTTTGGTTTTTGTTAGATGGGATAGAAACATATCAAAACTTGGTACTTGAATTTTTTTTTAATTAACATTCTACTTTGGGTTTCTTTTTAAAAATAAAGCTATAAAACGAATACATGTTTATCATAGAAACTTCAAAATCGATAGAGGGGTAGAAAATAAAAAGTAAGAAAGAACCCTAAAACCCCAAAAAGAAAATCTTTTCCTTCCTTTCTCTTCATTCCCACTCCCCAGAGCAAACAGATAAAATATATTTTTGTGTATCTTTTTGGAAATAACTATGCACGTACAGGCATTTAAACATCCTCCATCTGTTCATTGAGGAAGTGAGAGCTCGGAGAGGTCACAGGGCAGATCCAAGGTCACACAGCTGACTGGGGCAGAAGCAAATGCAGAGCCGGGCGCCTCAACTTCAGAGGGCAAAGGCCTTTCCATGGCACATCTCCAGGGAGTATGCCCAGAGCCAGTCTCAGCTGGTGTGGCTAATCCTAACCTCCACCTTGTCTGCCAGGCGGTGACACTTCTCCATACCGCCCACGTCCCCCGGCCCCGTCCCCCCCAACACTGCTGCCTTGCAGCGTATTAACGGAATGCACTTGTGCGGCTTGTTCGGGGCGGGGGCCTAACGGTTTGTTTGACTAACACTGCTGTCTCTGCCAGAGCTGTCGTCACAGCAGGACAGCGTCGTGGAGCCTCCTGGCAAAGCGATTCGTTCAGTTTGCGCCTGCGCTTTTGTTCCCCAGATTACAAGTGACAGTTACAGGCAGAAGACCCTTCCCGAGGATGATTCCATTTAAGTAATCCCTTGCCCTGGTGGGAGCTGGTATTTGGTTAGGGCTCTTGCCCCTCCCTCTACAGGAGGCTATGGGGCCACAGGCCTGCCCCCCAGGAGCTCACAGCTTGGTGGAGGAGGGCAGCACACACCCTGATACACCCACCGCTGATCTGCAGGTCGCCTGTGTTCCCTCTCTGTTCTGTGTGTGTGTGTGTCGACCTTGGCCATCTTGGCCCCAGATGTGCCTACAGCATTGCCAACATCTGGGTGGAAGGAGAAAAGTCAGCCAGCCATCGGGATGTATTTGTTTCTGGTTGACGGCAGGATGGCCCCCATCTGGGCATCTAGGAAACATCTAGACGGACAGCCCGAGTAATCTGTATACCCACATATTTGATTCTGCCACCTATGACAATGTGAGGTGGCAGAGCCTGGACCAACGAACTCCATCCCTCCAGCCAAGCCAGGCCTGTTCTGACCTTGCAGACAGAAAAGAGGGAAGCCCAGAACCCGGACACTGGTACAGGGATGGGAGGGGTGTGTGTGTGTGTGTGTGTGTGTGTGTGTGTGTGTGTGTGTGTGTG
>NW_021700198.1:0-923 GCF_005190385.1 Monodon monoceros
CGGCGACTTCTCGGGTTTGCGGAGCCGCGCGGTTGGGTGCGGGGGGGGCGGGGGGAGGCCGGCGGTCCCTTCCCTTTACTCGGGCCCATGTCCCCGTCCCGAGTCACGGGGCGAGGTCCTGGTTGTGGCATCGCCCCCCGCGAGTGGCAGGCCTCCCCTTGACGGAGCCCAGATGAGATGGGGTCCGGGAGGCAGACCCCGGAGAGAGGGGCTGGAGATGGGACGCCTCGGGGTGACTGGGCCGGGACCGGCTTGCTCGGGGCCAAGAGCCCGCCCTCCCGGCCTGGGGGCGTCCTAATTGCGGCGGTGTCCTCAGGACGCCCAGCACGGGCTGGTACAGTGAAGTGCCGGGGAGGTGGGCATGGCGGGGGGCGTGTGCAGGAAGGTACCCATCTGGGACACCGAGTACCCTGCCTGCTCTGGAGGGGGACGGCGCAGCCTGGCCCAGGTGCTGCAGATGGGAAGGGGACCCCAGGAGAGGCCTTGGGAGCGAGGGATGGGGGCGCTGGGCGAAAGGGCCAAGGTCACCGTCTGGTGGGCCAGGGTGCTGGATGAACCACAGAGCCTTTGGGCCTGGACAGTGACACAAGCACACTTTTCAGCCTAGGGAAAGGGTGTGTGTGTGTGTGTGTGTGTGTGTGTGACAGACAGACGGAAAGACGGGGCCTAAGTAGAGAGAGACACAGTCACACTCTACATCCATAAGGAGGATGGGTGCCCTTGGTTCTCACGGAGGCTGAGGTAGAGCCAGGCTCTCGGGCCGCAGGGAGGACGGGGTGATGGGGTTTGCAGCCCTCGTGGGGGTTAAAGGAGGGAGACCTTTCCAGGGTGGTCCAGAGCAACAAACAATGATTTTTCCAGCAGAGGGAGAGGGAGAGGGAGAGGGAGAGGGAGAGGGAGGGGGAGGGAGAGAGGGAGAGAGG
>NW_021700198.1:3523-8481 GCF_005190385.1 Monodon monoceros
CCTGCTGTCAGAGTGAGACTAAGCATTTGTCTTCCGTGTGCGCTTTCTTAGTGTCAGTGTGTGTGTGCGTGTGTACCTTTAGAGAGAGACTTTTCTGAAACAGAAAGAGACCAACAGAGAGAGAAACAGAGAAAGACAATTATTTTAAAAAAGAAAAAAACAGAAAAAAGAGAAAAAAAAGGAAAGAGAAAAAAGAAAAAAAGATTTAAAAAAATGAGAGAGAGAGGGTCCTTTCTAGCTCCCCCTCTTCAGACACACACACGTTACCCCACATCCTGGGAGGAGAGAGTCTGTCTTGCCAATGAGAGAGACTCAGTGAGGGAAGGGAAGGCACTTGTGTGTGTGTGAGACAGAAGGGGTACGTTTTTCTTCAAAAAAAAAAAGGGCATATTTCCCCCTCATTGCAGGGAGAGATAAATCAACCCAGAAAGACGTGTATCTGATACACACACACGTACATGCGTGTGCACACACACACAGAGTTTTCTTCTGGGACAGAGAATTTATGTGTATGTTTTTCTCTCTGGTATGTGTTTTCTCAAGGCAGCCAGCATCTCTGCCCAGTGAGAATGAGCTTTAGAAGGAGACTCTGAGAGAGAATAATTTTTACCTAACACACACACACACTTTTCTGTATGCAGAGAAATAGAGTGTTTTTCTCAAATGATTCTTCCCTAAATAAGGGGAGTAATTTCTGTCCAGTTTTAAATCCAACAGAGAGAACTTTCTGCCTGAGTGTGTGAGCGTGTTTTGTGTGTGTGTTTGAGAGAGATAGACACAGACACAGAGACAGAGAGACAGAAAGAGACAGAAAGTCATTGAGTGGGAGAGAGACAGATTTTTTTTTCTTCCTGAAAAGAAAGCGCAGATATATTTTTCAGCTTCCATGGAAAAAAAGATCACAGGCAGAAGTACTTCTCTGAGTATTTCTCTCTCATTTGCACTTTCTCAGGGAGAAGGATGTACAGTGGTTGCCCCATGTTCACAGGGGATACGTCCCAATCCCCTCCCCAACCAGTGGATGCTGAAAGCACGGACAGTACCGAGCCCTCTGTGTTCCGTGCTTTTCCTGTACCAGCGGGTAGGTAGCACGAGCATCAGCGGGCCGATTCCTGGGGGAGCAGGACGGGGCAGCTCCAGGACGGCACAAAATTTAACCCCACTCCTCAGAACAGCATGCAGTGAACTTATTTACAAAACAGAAATAGACTCACGGGCATAGAAAACAAACCTATGGTTACCAAAGGGGAAAAGGTGGGAGAGGTATAAATAAGGAGTTTGGATTAACACATACACAGTACTATATATAAAATAAACAACAAGGACCTACTGTATAGCACAGGGAACTATACTCGATATTTTATAATAACCTCTAAGGGAAAAGAATCTGACAAAGAATAGACACATAACGGAATCACTGTGCTGTACACCTGAAACTAACACAACACTGTAAATCAACTAGACTTCAAGAAAAAGGTTAATTAAATCCAAAACAAACCAAAACCAAACAAACAAAAGAACACCTTATGAATTATTTCTGGAATCTTCCATTTCATATTTTCTAGCCAACGTTGACCGTGGGTAACTGAAGCCTCGGATGGGGGAGTTGGTGGGGGGCTCGTGGATTGTTGCTTAGAGATAGGCGCTTCAGAGAGAGGCTTTTGCGGGGGCGGGGCGGGGAGCATTTCACCAGGGACCTGCACGCTTCCCTATGTGCTGAAAAACGGATGGCGTTGATTTTGCATTTCAGCTGGTAGATACTCAGCAAGAGAAATGGAGACCATTCCGTCCTGGGAGGGTCCTTCCTACCCACGTGTGAGATCCTCACCTATGCAGGCACGCATGTACACCCACACCCTCCCCCTGGGGCCGGCGGGATCAGGGTATGTGGCATTTCCTTAAATGCTGCCTTAAAAATTGCTGTCTTCTAATGATTATATATAAAATAGGTGATAAGGATATATTGTCCAACACGGGGAATATAGCCAAAATTTTATAATAACTACAAATGGAGTATAACCTTTAAAAACTGAATCACTATATTGTACACTTGTAACTTAGATAATATATATCAACTATACTTCAATTTAAAAATTAAAATAAACAAACATAAACCAAAAAGTGTGTCCATATGCAAATCAATAACAACAATAACAAAATTGGTGTGTCCTACCCAGAGAGAGGGGAGGAAGGAGAGACCCTCGCTGTCCAGAGAGACGCTTGTGTACATGTGCGTGCGTGCACACACCCACACAGAATTTTCTACTATATAATTGAGAAATGCAGAGTGCGCTCATGTGTGTCTGAGAGACAGAGACAGAGAAATAGGCAGACTTCAGATCCAGAGGAGAGCTGCCGGCAGGTGAGGGACAGGACCAGATGACCAGACCTGGGCAGCTCAGGGCCGTGTCCCCCTCCTGACACCCAAGCTTCCCTTTCATGGGTCAGAAACAGGTCCAAGTGCCAGTATGCTGCTACCCCCAGGGGAATATGTAACTGAGGGGGCAGAGCCCCTGCCCATGATCCCTCCTCCAGCCGCTCTGGGGGAATAGGGGACGGCGGGTCTATCCTTGACCAGACCTGAGCCAGGATGCGTGGAATTTGAGGTGGGGCCGCTGCTAGGGTCTTTGGTTTTCATTACAGCCTTGCTGACTGATGGAACTCAGTCTGTGAACCCAGGGCTAACCTCTGGGGTGGCCCCAAATGCTCTCCTGCTTCCCCCATAAGATGGAGACAAGCACTGCGGCTTGTCGGGTCGTGATGAGGTTGGAGAGGGGCTGCTGGGAGGATTCAACTCAGTGACTGGGCTCAAGAAACAGAGGCTCTTTTCACCTGCATTACTATTACGAGTTGCAGAAATACTGACCACCCACCCAACAGTCATTTTCCCTTTGTTTTTGTGAATAGAGCCCCGATTTTGTGCGACAATATGCCCAACTCCACAGAAAGACGGCTGATTTGTCTAAGCCACTGAAATCTTATTCTCTTTTGTGTTGATTGACATAGAGATGGGCATATAACCTACTCTTAGACAATGAAATGCAAGAGAAAACCTAATCTCTGGAAGAGATTATCCCCCCAGAATAAAGAGAGAGTCCTAAAGAGAAGGTTCTTTGGCTTGTATCCCCTTCTTTCTTGTTTGGGATGTCATTGTATAAAGATGTGATGCTTGGAGCTATGGCAACCATACTGTCACCATGAAGATGGCAAAGCAGAAAGATGGGAGGAGTGAGTCTTAGCTGATATTGCTGGGTTACTGTCCATCTCTAGGCTGCTAGTTATACAAGATTAGTCAACCCTGCTATCTGAGTCACTTGGAGTTAGTTAATTCATCCATCACCTGCAACCATGAGAGTTTTGACCAACACATTTTTATAGTAGATTAACGTTGCCATTCTGAAAAATTGCAGATGGATGCATCGTTTGAAACAAATAACAAGCTGGCATTGGAGATCCCAGCCTTGTAAAATTTCTTATGCACTTTTTAGGGGAGCAAGCAACCTTGTTCTGACCTCTCTTTCCTCAGAAGATAAGGGCTAGAAAAAAATCTGCAAACCAATCCAAATTTCCACAAATGAACCCCGTGTTAGAAGAATTCCGAGGGCGCTTGAAGGGCCTAGGATGGATCCTCTTGTGGCATAAATAACCTTGCTCGTGGCTACTGGTTCTATAATAATAGCTGGCATTTGGGGAGAATTTTCTACAGCTCTTTGAGGTCCAATCACTAAACCCATTTCTCGGTGGATGGACGCAAAGGCTCCCACAGGCACCCTGCTAAGAGTACTCGAAGAGTTAATCCTCAAGTTCACGTTCAAGTCTATCTCATCCCAAAACCCGAGTCTCAACATGGCCTCTAAGGAATTGTCCTTGAAAAAAAACTACCAGTTTTTTTATTCCACTGCCAATGAGGGTGGAATTTAGGAGTGGTCGGGGTCATGTGTAGATGCAGAGATCTCTGCAATAGATGAGGTAGGGAGGGGGCAGGTCACAAAGAGAGATACTGAGAAGAGGGGGCTTGGGGACCAGGAGGACAGGCCAGTGAGCACGGGGAATGACCTCTGCCCTGAGAGTCGCCCTAACGGCCACTCCTCTGCTCCGACCTCGGCCGCCGTTCCTCTGGACACATCTATCCCCCTTTAATCATGTTATTCCAGTTGATCCTTTGAACAATCCTCCAAGGATGAGAGTTTGCAAATTGACAGCCCTTGGGCTGCGTTTGGCTCACAGATGTGTTTTCTGTGACTTGCAGAGCACTTTTTAACTTGGATATTGAGGGCGTCTCGCCGAAGTCTATGTCCTGCCGTCTACAGAGTCCAAGTCCCTGGTTGCATCTCCAGTTTCACAGATGAGAAAGGTGAGTCTCACATCCTAGTTTTTCTTAACCCCGAGTACCTGGCACTAGGAAGGTGCCCTATGAGTGTTTCTACTTGAATGAATGAATGAATGAATGACACAGGCTTCTTGGTTGCTGGGTGCATCCAAGCTTCCCAGGCTTTTTAAGCATCAGGACAAGAGAAGACGTGTCAAGAGATTCCTTCCCTAGGCACCATCTAGAAGAGGAAGCAAGGCCAGTATCTATAAAATGAGAGAAGTAGCAGGTGCTATGTGGTGGGGTCCCACCTCTAGGAGCAGGTGGAGTTCAGGATTTGAAAGAGTGAGACACTGACAGATGCTGAGGTGGGCAAAGGCAGCCAGGTGGAAGAGATGAGGAAACCCAGAGAAATGGGCAGGTTTGTCTAGGGGAAAAGGAGGACCTGCCTTGCACACAGTAGGTGCTCAATAAATAGGAGTTGGTTTGATCCAAAAGACCATGTGCACCTATGTCCAGGAAAATAATTACTGGTATTCTGTTGTCAGTAAATATTTTGGGGATAGATGGATGATTGATTGGATGGCTGGATAGATGGATGAAGAGATGGATGGATGGAGGGATGGAGGATGGAGGATTGGTGGATGGA
>NW_021700199.1:0-1184 GCF_005190385.1 Monodon monoceros
TTTCCTGAAATTCTGCCCCGCTTTCAAGTCCTCTTCGAAGTCTTACTTCAATACATTCTTGGACGATAGCTGTCATTCATAACTCTGCAGGTTTGTGAATGACAGTGCCCCTGAGCTCCTTTCTTCAACTCGCTTTCTTGTGAGCTGGGCGAAAAACCACAGGATTACTTCAGGCCCTAATCTGTTTCCAGCAGGGCATGCTGAGCCTTTGCTTAATTCCTCTGCCTGGTGGGAAATGAGCGTTCCATTTGCCCGTGCAGCACCTACAGCTAGTCTCTCATTGGTTCTCTCTATTCCTGTTCATCTTGCGCAGAAATTGCAAACTGTGCCAAACAGGAGGTTAAAGGCACTGACTCTCCAAGTGGGGAGAGTGTTAGTAAAGGGTCTGGAATGGTGAACCCAAGTACCAGGGTTCGAAAACTGAGATGCATTTGAAAACGTTTCCCAATCACACGGTGGACCATACTCTGGGGTTCCCATGCATGTTTTAGCTGAAGGAAGAATCCCTTAAACCTGTAGAGTTGGGACCCATGGAATGGGTAGCATGCAGTATGACTTCAAAGGGTCTGCGTTTGCTCACCGAACCTCACCGATGCTATCAGCCGGAAGTGTCCAGCCTAATGTCTCACCAAGCTCTGGGTGTAGATGTGGTAAATCCTGGTTGCATCACAAGCCCTGAATGAATTATTTAAGAATTGCTCTCTATTTCACTGTCATTGTGTTTTGTTTTTGAAATATATTTTGATAATGGGATTTATAGGATTTTCACTGCTGCGTTTAGGCCGCTGTACACACACCTGATTTCCTTATGGAGACATATAAATCCATGGGTTTTAAGATTCTTATTTGTCACGTATATTCCAAGGCGTTGAATATGGGGTTTTGAGTCCATTTCGTTGAGCAAGGTGTAGGTCTTGTCTCTTATATATTTGGCTTATGGAACGGTATCTGTGCTAATTTCAATCTCTGGTTTTATGCAGCACCCCAACTCACCTTTCCCCATAAGCAAGCATAAGTTGGTTTTCTAAATTTGAGACCCTGTTCTGTTTTGTAATTCAGTTCATGTGTAGCCAAGTTTACTTTCAGTTTATTAGTGATATCTTATGATGTTTCTTTTTCTGTGTGACTTATTTCTCATAGAATCATCGTACCTGAATCCACTCATTATGCCACGACGGGCCTGA
>NW_021700200.1:0-28595 GCF_005190385.1 Monodon monoceros
AGATTGCTTTGGGTAGTAGAGTCATTTTCACAATGTTGATTCTTCCAGTCCCAGAACATGGTATATCTCTCCATCTATTTGTATCATCTTTAATTTCTTTCATCAGTGTCTTATAATTTTCTGCATACAGGTCTTTTGTCTCCTTAGGTAGGTTTATTCCTAGATATTTTATTCTTTTTGTTGCAATGGTAAATGGGAGTGTTTTCTTGATTTCACTTTCAGATTTTTCATCATTAGTGTATAGGAATGCCAGAGATTTCTGTGCATTAGTTTTGTATCCTGCTACTTTACCAAATTCATTGATTAGCTCCAGTAGTTTTCTGGGAGCATCTTTAGGATTCTCTATGTATAGTATCATGTCATCTGCAAACAGTGACAGCTTTACTTCTTCTTTTCCGATTTGGATACCTTTTATTTCCTTTTCTTCTCTGATTGCTGTGGCTAAAACTTCCAATACTATGTTGAATAAGAGTGGTAAGAGTGGGCAACCTTGTCTTCTTCCTGATCTTAGTGGAAATGCTTTCAGTTTTTCACCATTGAGGACGATGTTGGCTGTGGGTTTGTCATATATGGCCTTTATTATGCTGAGGAAAGTTCCCTCTATGCATACTTTCTGCAGGGTTTTTATCATAAATGGGTGTTGAATTTTGTTGAAAGCTTTCTCTGCATCTATTGAGATGACCATATTGTTTTTCTCCTTCAATTTGTTAATATGGGGTATCACATTGTTTGATTTGCATATATTGAAGAATCCTTGCATTCCTAGAATAAACCCCACTTGATCATGTTGTATGATCCTCTTAATGTGGTGTTGGATTCTGTTTGCTAATATTTTGTTGATGATTTTTGCATCTATATTCATCAGTGATATTGGCCTGTAGTTTTCTTTCCTTGTGACATTCTTGTCTGGTTTTTGTATCAGGGTGATGGTGGTCTCGTAGAATGAGTTTGGGAGTGTTCCTCCCTCTGCTATATTTTAGAAGAGTTTGAGAAGGATAGGTGATAGCTCTTCTCTAAATGTTTGATAGAATTCGCCTGTGAAGCTATCTGGTCCTGGGCTTTTGTTGTTGGAAGATTTTTAATCACAGTTTCAATTTCAGTGCTTGTGATTGGTCTGTTCATATTTTCTATTTCTTCCTGATTCAGTCTTGCCACATTGTGCATTTCTAAGAATTTGTCCATTTCTTCCAGGTTGTCTATTTTATTGGCATAGAGTTGCTTGTAGTAATCTCTCATGATCTTTTGTATTTCTGCAGTGTCATTTGTTACTTCTCCTTTTTCATTTCTAATTCTATTGATTTGAGTCTTCTCCCTTGTTTTTTTTTTGATGAGTCTGGCTAGTGGCTTATCAATTTTGTTTATCTTCTCAAAGATCCAGGTTTTAGTTTTATTTATGTTTGCTATCATTTCCTTCATTTCTTTTTCATTTATTTCTGATGTGATCTTTATGATTTCTTTCCTTCTGCTAACTTTGGGTTTTTTTTGTTCTTGTTTCTCTAATTGCTTTTGGTGCAAGTTTAGATTTTTTATTCGAGATGTTTCCTGTTTCTTAAAGTAGGATTGTATTGCTATAAACTTCCTTCTTAGAACTGCTTTTGCTGCATCCCTTAGGTTTTGGGTCGTCGTGTGTCCATTGTCATTTGTTTCTAGGTATTTTTTGATTTCCTCTTTGATTTCTCCAGTGATAACTTTGCTATTAAGTAGTGTATTGTTTAGCCTCCATGTGTTTGTACATTTTACAGATCTTTTCCTGCAGTTGATATCTAGACTCATAACGTTGTTGTCAGAAAAGATATTTGATACAATTTCAATTGTCTTAAATTTATCAGGGCTTGATTTGTGACCCAAGATATGATGTATCCTGGGGAATGTTCCATGAGCACTTGAGAAAAATGTGTATTCTCTTGTTTTGGGATGGAATATCCTATAAATATCAATTAAGTCCACCTTGTTTAATGTATCATTTAAAGCTTGTGTTTCCTTATTTATTTTCATTTTGGATGATCTGTCCATTGGTGAAAGTGGGCTGTTAAAGGCCTCTACTATGAATGTGTTACCGTCGATTTCCCCTTTTATGGCTGTTAGTATTTGCCTTATGTATTGAGGTGCTCCCATGTTAGGTGCATAAATAATTACAATTTTTATATCTTCTTCTTGGATCGATCCCTTGATCATTATGTAGTGTCCTTCTTTGTCTCTTCTAATAGTCTTATATTAAAGTCTATTTTGTCTGTTATGAGAATTGCTACTCCAGCTTTCTTTTGGTTTCCATTTGCATGGAATATCTTTTTCTATCCCCTTACTTTCAGTCTGTATGTGTCTCTAGGTCTGAAGTGGGTCTCTTGTAGACAGCATATATATGGGTCTTGTTTTTATATCCATTCAGCCAGTCTCTGTCTTTTGGTGGAGGATTTAATCCATTTACATTTAAGGTAATTATTGATATGTATGTTCCTATTCCCATTTTCTTAATTGTTTTGTGTTTGTAGGTCTTTTCCTTCTCTTGTGTTTCTTGCCTAGAGAAGATCCTTTAGCATTTGTTGTAATGCTGGTTTGGTGGTGCTGAACTCTCTCAGCTTTTGCTTGTCTGTAAAGGTTTTAATTTCTCCATCAAATCTGAATGAGATCCTTGCTGGGTAGAGTAATCTTGGTTGCAGGTTTTTCTCCTTCATCACTTTAAATATGTCCTGCCAGTCTCTTCTGGCTTGCAGAGTTTCTGCTGAAAGGTCAGCTGTTAACCTTATGGGGATTCCTTTGTGTGTTATTTCTTGTTTTTCCCTTGCTGCTTTTAATATGCTTTCTTTGAATTTAAGTTTTGACAGTTTGATTAATATGTGTCTTGGGCATGTTTCTCTTTGGATTTATCCTGTATGGGACTCTCTGTGCTTCCTGGACTTGATTAACTATTTCCTTTCCCGTATTAGGGAAGTTTTCAACTATAATCTCTTCAAATATTTTCTCAATCCCTTTCTTTTTCTCTTCTTCTTCTAGGACCCCTATAATTCGAATGTTGGTGTGTTTAATGTTGTCCCAGAGGTCTCTGAGACTGTCCTCAGTTCTTTTCATTCTTTTTTCTTTATTCTGCTCTGCAGTAGTTATTTCCACTATTTTGTCTTCCAGGTCACTTATCTGTTCTTCTGCCTCAGTTATTCTGCTATTGATCCCTTCTAGAGTATTTTTAATTTCAATTATTGTGTTGTTCATCATTGCTTGTTTCCTCTTTAGTTCTTCTGGGTCCTTGTTAAATGTTTCTTGCATTTTCTATATTCTATTTCAAAGGTTTTGGATACCTTTACTATCATTATTCTGAATTCTTTTTCAGGTAGACTGCCTATTTCCTCTTCATTTGTTAGGTCTGGTGGGTTTTTATCTTGCTCCTTCATCTGCTGTGTGTTTTTCTGTCTTCTCATTTTGCTTATCTTACTGTGTTTGGGGTCTCCTTTTTGCAGGCTGCAGGTTCATAGTTCCCGTTGTTTTTGGTGTCTGTCCCCAGTGGCTAAAGTTGGTTCAGTGTGTTGTGTAGGTTTCCTGGTAGAGTGGACTAGTGCCTGTGTTCTGGTGAATGAGCCTGGATCTTGTCTTTCTGGTGGGCAGATCCACGTCTGGTGGTGTGTTTTGGGGTGTCTGTGGCCTTATTATGATTTTAGGCAGCCTCTCTGCTAATCGGTGGGGTTGTGTTCCTGTCTTGCTAGTTGTTTGGCATAGGGTGTCCAGCACTGTATCTTGCTGGTCGTTGAGTGAAGCTGGGTGTTGTTGTTGAGATGGAGATCTCTGGGAGATTTTGATATTACGTGGAGCTTGGAGTTCTTTTGTGGACCAGTGTCCTGAAGTTGGCTCTCCCACCTCAGAGGCACAGCACTGACTCCTGGCTGTAGCAGCAAGAGCCTTTCATCCATACAGCGACTTGCAGTACATTCTTCACGGAGCCGCTGTCCAGCAGACGGATGCCCCGGCTGAACGGGAGCCCCTTGCCACCTGAATGTTGTTTTAATCACAATACCTCCAGCAGCCTGGGCTCCTCTTTTGCTCCCTGTCTTATTAGAGCTCCCAGGAGCCGTGACTTTGGATTTCTGAGACTCATAATATAGCAACAGATTTTAAGAATAAACATGCAAAAGTATGCAGAGACTATGCTGTCAAAACAACTAAATTAGAAAATTATCTCAATGAAATGATTTCAAATCCAAAGGCTAAAAAGGCTTTAGCCTGGTATTCTTGGATTCCTAGAAATCAAATTAACTCATGAAATCAAGGAGGAACAAGAGTAATTAGAGAAATATATTACAGTTTTACTATCAGAACAGGAACAAGGGAAACAGTAAAATAAAATAGAGGAAGACAATATGATTAAGCTAGGTAAAGGAGAGATTTCCTCAGGTATGTAATATAATATGGATGTCAAAGTAGAAGAAATGAAACAGAAAATCAGACACTTGAAAGCTAGGAGAGGCAGATATGAAAGGGAAAAACAAGATAAGCCTAAGTATAATTGCTCTTAAACAGAGCTTTAGAAAAGAGGGAAATATTTTAGGTGTTACTATATCAGAAGTAGTGATGGGTCCAATAAAGGCAAGGGAACCAATGTCTTCAGGAGAAAACTGGAATGACTTCTCAGAAGATGCCAGAATCCAGAACACAATGGATAAAACACTGTGAGAGCTGCAAATACAGACTCCAGCATAAAAGAAATGGGCAACCATCCTTGTAAATTGGGACAGCTATTTCAAGGGGTTATGGAAAAACACTACTTGAGAGAAGAATACTAGGAAGAAGAATGATTTGGAAACCTTCAAAATGACACGGACATTGCTTGCACCTTGAGGGAACATACCCAAGAAATGTATGGAATTAGTACACTAAGAGAAGGCACAGAAAAAAAAGGGAATATTAAATAGGAGCAGGCAGATAATAATAAATGATGTCCAGGCCTGGGTTGACCTGATGGGAGAAACTGGCCTTGGTGAATGGGATTATGCAACTTGGTGATGCTTTGAAGTTGGGAAGGTTTGAACAGTGGATGACTGTAGTAGACCCAGATTGTTTTGATTTCTTATTTCTTGCTGTAGGAAAATGTGCAAGACAAAATCTGAAGGAGTATTTTCCAAAATCATATATCTGAGCCAGAAATCAAAGGGAAAGTAAAAGGAAAGAAGGGAGGCAGATTCTAGGAACATTTTAGCACTACCTGTGTTAGAACAGAAAGGGTGATTAAGGTGTAACTTGAACATTTAGAAACTCAACTGATCCTTCCTGAAATGGATAGGGGAATAACAGATGGCAACAGCACATAGAAGAGCACTCAGTGTTCTCTGCTTACTCCTCCAGACCCATTGTCCATCCTTCCAGACCTGCTCTGTGCTTCTAGAGGCCGACCTCTATCACTCAGACTGCTTTACTCTCTTGATCGGGTTGAGTCCAGCAGGATTAGAGAGCAAGAGAGGGGGGCTGAGGTATTTATTTACTGACTCCTTGCCTGCCAAATTACAGTTTGACAGTGGATGCATTTCCCTGTTGGGCAGCCCCTCTCCTACAGCTCCCTTCTCTCACCCCTTCAGCAGGGGCTGGTAATAGCTTCCCTGGATGCTTCCCTTGTAGTTTACCTTTACCTGCCCACAAATCCTCAAACACAGTGCTCAAAGGAAAAATGAAAATTTAGAGCTCTTTAATGATACAGAAAGCAAAAAAGATACTTCAAACAAGATCTGTTCACTGATGGTGCCATCATTGTAGATCTCTAAAACTTTACAGTAATAGAGTTATTCCTTGCAAGATGTCTCGAATGCAACTCTTCAAGTGAAAGACAATATATGTGGGGGCGGGGCGCGGGATTTCCCCTTAGGTGAAGTAAATACATAGTGTCAAAATTAGCTTCCCAATGGGAACTTTCTCCCTGTTAAATGGTCTCCTGGTGAGGCTGCATCCAGAGACCTTTGTTGTCTGTTGTCTTCCCCTTTTAGCACAGAGTCTTGGCTATGGTCTGTGGTAACACTAAGCACTTAGATCTGGAGATACAGAAATGGAGAGATTAACTACATTAGGGGCTATATTTTGTCATTATGGGACTAGTGCTGTGATAACTTTATGTGTCTTATTGACTTTTTTGACTTTATTTGTGAGACATATGCAAGGCTTATCACTTAATTCAACTTGGGAGGGTCTGAGAAAATTAAATTCATATGATGGTCAAGAGCCAAGGCAACAGCTACTGAAAAATCCAAATTCTACCCAAGCCTCACACATCCTCCAATTTGAGATTGAGAAAAATTAAAAATTTAGAGGGATTATAATATAATAATCATATAGATTTAAAATTCTTTGGATTTTGGATTTTAAAAGGCAAGATAATTTAATGTTAGACTTTAACTTGTGAAAAAATTCATTTTTGAACATTAATTTCTCCCTGAAAAATTCACAATTGGAGTTGATTTCTCTTCAAACTTGGGGACACTTACTCTTGGTATTCTCTGAATGAAGTGCAGTATTTTATGTTGTTAATAATAACATTGCAGAACCTCTGAGGAGCTGTATTAGATCTTACAGCTGGGAAAATTTGGGATGGGAATGGAATAGAGAGTGAGTTTTTCAGCTTTGAAGTTAATTGAATTAATAAACTGCATCAGCCCATTTCAGAGCTCTTGGAGAGCAAAATATTAAACTGTCCCCCAGTGTCTGAGAAGAACCCACAAATAAGCAATGGTTGGCATTGGGAGATTGACCTCATGGAGATGGGACAGACTTCTGAGTTCCTCCCCACTCATCTGTTTGAACATGGGATGAATGCAGTGGTTCTCAACTACAGCTGCTCATTAGAATCTCCTGGGAAGTTCTTAAAATCCCAATACTCAGGCCACTTCCTAGACTTACTAAATCAGAATCTTACTGATCTCACTCATTGCCCCTCAAGGTAGTAGAACAAAATGCTGATTGAGGAGTTTGGGAGAATAACTGGGCATACATTTCCTCTTCTTTCTTGTGTTTGGACCTTCCTACTGAAAGAAGTGTCTGCTTTCCTCTGGTTAAGAGATAAACTTAATGTTTCTTGGTGCTTTGTAACCACCTAGAGGGGTGGGATATGGAGGGTGGGAGGGAGACGCAAGAGGGAAGAGATATGGGGATATATGTATATGTATAGCTGATTCACTTTGTTATAAAGCAGACCTAACTAACAAACTAACACACCATTGTAAAGCAATTATACTCCAATAAAGGTGTTTAAAAAAAAAACCCTTTTGCTTTTTAAGTGAGGCCCGTGTTGGTCCATCTCTGAGTGCATAAAATTAATTCAGGGCTGAGATATGAGAAAGGCAACTTGGTCCCTATGTTCTCCAAGCAGCTTTATCAGTTAAAAGAATAAAAATCAATGTTCTACCTTCATCTGCCTGACTTCTGTGTTTTTCCTCTCAATTTGTTCTGACTTTAAGAGAGGAACAGAATAAACCAGAACCCAGGTTGGACTAATCCATGTGGATGCCAAAAGCAAGCTAATAATTTGGCAACACTTTAAATCAATATTTTAAAAATACTTGTTCATTTTTATAAGTGAGGGGGGCGCATTTATATTTTGCTAAGAAAATTTTTATGCTTGTTCTTTTATGTCTGAAATTACATGCATTGCACAAAATGTGACCTAATATTTTAACTTACTTGGTATATCTTTCCTTTTTTAAAAAAAATTCATTAATTAATTACATTTTTGTCTGTGTTGGGCCTTCATTGCTGCGCATGGGATTTTCTAGTTGTGGCGGGCGGGGGCTACGCTTTGTTGTGGTGTGCGGGCTTCTCATTGTGGGGGCTTCTCTTGTTGCAGAGCATGGGCTCTAGGTGCACGGGCTTACTTGCTCTGTGACATGTGGGATCTTCTTGGACCAGGGCTCAAACCTGTGTCCCGTGCAGTGGCAGACGGATTCTTAACCACTGCACCACCAGGGAAGCCCATAGTTTGTCTTTCATTTCTAGGTTTTTATAGTGCTCATGATTGGATAGCTTTAGTCACTCGGACTCACTAAGGATAGAAATAATTTACATAGAAATTCTTGCTAAATCTTATTCAAAATATTTTGAAAGTTCATTTTCCTGGCTTTTATGTAGGCAAAGTATTTCTCACTTGTTAGTTGTTCCTATTTTGTCTTTATTTTTCTTTTGGAATTTTCTGAACCAGACAACTTCAAAATCATACTACAAAGTTTATAATACAGATAGTAGTAAATCACTCATTTGTAGCAAAGGGCATTACACAGTGTTGACAGGATGTCCAGCTTCAGATTACTGTAGTAACATCATGAAATGTGCATATGTACCTTGTGGAAATAGTCAACACAGAGACATCAGCACCTTTGAAATTTTCACTCGAGGATACTGCCTTCGTCCATGTGAGATGGACCACACTGTGCCTGTGACTCTGGTCATGTGTGGGAACTGATACCACAATTTCTGTGTATTCCCTGTGCTTTAGTGTCCCTTGTAGGCTGATCAGGCTGGGCACCTAGCTCTCTGACTCCTCTTTTAATCAGGGACTGGCCAGGATGCAAGAGGAGAGACTGCTAGTCAAAATGCCAAATTGAGGCCAGGCTTCAAGTTAGTGGTGTTGGCATTTTTCAACTGAATAGCGAGTTCTGATGGCTGTGGTTAGAAGTGGTGGGCTAGGGCTTGTGTGAATGCCTTCTAATGAAAGGTCCTGAGGGCTTACGAGGTAGAAAAATATGAGGAGGATTCTGATGATGAGATATTTATATAAATGGGATGATTTTTGACTTCATGAATAGAGGCATTAAAATAGTACGTATCTAGGGTTCCCTGAGCAAAGTAGTGCAGAGTTGAAGTAAAATAAAGTAAAAAATATTTTCCTTTACTGAGAAGCAATGGATGGTGATAGGCTTTAATGAAATAATTTAAAATTATGTATATGGCCTTTTTTTTTTTTTTTTTTTTTCTCTACCTGGGCCTCTCCCATTGCGGAGCACAGGCTCCGGACGCGCAGGCCCAGTGGCCATGGCTCACGGGCCCAGCCGCTCTGCGGCATGTGGGATCTTCCCGGACCGGGGTAAGAACCCGCGTCCCCTGCATCGGCAGGCGGACTCTCAACCACTGCGCCACCAGGGAAGCCCCAGTATATGGCCTTTTGATATTATTAATCAATTGTTATATAAACTTATTATTGACATTTGCATTAATATATAGCTGGCTTATTGATAATAAGACTCTCCTTTTATGTCTAGTTTCTCCAGAGAAAATCAGAAATGAATGTCTACAAAGATAGTTAGGTAAAGAAACACTGGATTATTTGGGTCACTTAGGAAACATCTGACTTAACTATCCTAGAATCTCTTAGTCCTTGTATTAAAACCTATTACTGCTCTTTTATCCTAACTCTATGCAAAAAAGTAACCTTAGTAACCTATGCAAAAAAGTACATTAGAACTCAGGTGTACTCATGTCACAGGTCAAGCCCTATTTACCTATAATTAACTAGGAGGCCTGTTCTCAATATAGAGATTTCTTCCTAATGAAATTTGTATCACTCTGTTCACTGGTGGCACTTTGTGCAACTACCTCCTTCCTCAACCTTGGAAGATGAACAGGGACCAAATATTATTACTTTATACCTAATGGTTCTATACATTAGGGACTTCACTCAGTACTTTCTGAAACTTCTACCACCAACATGCTTCACTGAAACACATTAAGAAGTCTAGCTTGGGACTTCCCTGGTGGTCCATTAGTTAAGAATCTGCCTTTCAATGTAGGAGACAAGGGTTCAATCCCTGGTCAGGGAACTAAAATCCCACATGCCATGGGACAAATAAACCCCCCACGCTGCACCTACTGAGTCTGCATGCCTCAATTGGAAAGCCCATGTGCTGCAAACTACAGAGCCCATGTGCCCTGGAGCCTGTGCACTACAACTAGAGAGAAGCCTGTGTGCTGCAATGAAAATGAAAGATCCTGCGTGTCGCAGCAAGGATCCCGTGTGCTGCAGCTAAGACCCGACGCAGCCAAAAATAATAAAAAAATTAAAAAAATAATTCTAACTTATTGAAAATGTATCTGCCCCCATCTTGTTTTAAATTGCAGAATGAACCAAATCAATAGTACCTTGATAATCTTTAGAAAGGTTCCTAATTTGATGAAAATCTGACTTTTTTGAGTGTGACTATGGTATAGATTGATAATGTAAATCTTAGAGTGGTTAAATTGGCTGAGATTTCACTTTGTTCAGCAAATCAGCTTCTGAGTCATTAAGAGTTGGCAGTAATGTGATGGAGCATTTGGACATATGAAAAGACACTTGGCAGATCTTGTCTGGTTTACGTGTTGAAAATTTGACGAGGTTAGCAAAGAGTAATTAATGATAAATCTTAGGGAAGGACAGGAAACGTGAACACTCACATTTGTTATAATCAGTTTTTTTTCCCCACTCTATTCTTCAGTTTGGGTTAATTCTAGGGATCTTCTTCAAGTTTACTGATCCATTTTCCTGTTATTGCCAATCTGTTGTTTAGCCCACTGAGTGAATACTTCATTTCAGATATTGCAATTTAGAATTCTAAATTTATTTTTATTCTTTTTTTTTTTTTTTGCTGTACACGGGCCTCTCACTGCTGTGGCCTCTCCCGTTGTGGAGCACAGGCTCCGGACGCGCAGGCTCAGCGGCCATGGCTCACGGGCCTAGCCGCTCCGCGGCATGTGGGATCTTTCCGGACCGGGGCACGAACCCGTGTCCCCTGCATCGGCAGGCGGACTCTCAACCACTGCGCCACCAGGGAAGCCCTATTTTTATTCTTTTTTAAATAGAATCTCCATCTATTTACTGATTAAGACCATATTTTCTTTAAGTCCTTGAAGATGTTTATAGCTACTTTAAAGCAATTGTCTGAAGATTCCAACTTCTGTATTATCTCACGGTCTGTTTCCATTCATAGTTATTTTTTCTTGATTATGGCCCACATTTTCCTGCTTCTTTGTATGGCTAGAATTATTTATTGTTTGCTATGTATTGTGGATGGTACATTATAAAGCGTCTGGGTTATGCTGCCTTCCTTTAAAGAATGTTGAGGTAGATAATTTTGGGGTGTTTCTCCTTCATCTTTCAGGCTTGGTTTTCAGCTTTGTTAGAGGAGGGCTATCCAATGAACCTTTCTGTAATGATGGTAATGTTCTATATCTCTGTTGTCCACTGTGGTTGCCACTAGTCACATTTAAATCTTAAGCATTTGAAATGTGGCAAATGAGACCGACAAAATGAATTTTAAATTTTATTTAATTTTAATTAGTTGAAATTTAAATATAAATTGCTATGTGTGGTTAGTGGCTACTGCATTGGTCAGTGCAGGTCTAGATTAAATCTTACTCTAGGGTATGGTCCTTCCTCCAGACCCTTCTGGAATCTCAGTGAATGGGGTGTTGGTGAGTCTCTCCATTCTGACTGGGCCAGAGCACCAGTGTCTTCCAGAATTGTATAACCTCTACTATCTTTGTTCTGCTTTTAAATCTGTAATGGCCATTCTTTGGCAAGCTTTGTTGAGTTTTCCCCTATATGTGTGCAGCCTGGCCTTTGGTGAAGGACCTACAGGGAGTTTTCACACAGACTTATGCCACTGACGTACTATAATTAGGATTTGGAATTTTTAGCATATTTTGATTTTGCATATTTCATTGTCCTATTACTGTACCTAAAGATGACCATAAAATTGTGGACTTAAAAAGTAAGATAGGCTATAATGATGGCTTTTTGGCTTCTTCCTCCCTGTTCCCAGAGTAACCTTCATTCCCCCATTATGTCTCTTATCACATTCCTCTAGTGAGTTATGTACATGTCTGCCTTCTCAACTAGTCTATGAGCTATTTAAGAGCAGGGACTGTGTCTTTTTCACTTTCATGTCTTCAATACTTAGAATCTGATGGATGCATAGTGATACCATATTTATTGAGTTATGGAGGATTGAGAGAAGGCAGGAGGAACTAAACTTTTAACAGGCCAGACAAACCAGCACTGTAAAGGCCTCAAGTGAGCTATCCATGTGAGCTGAAAGAGGCAATCAGACAGAAATTGGGTTCAGCAGGAGCTGTCTGGGGATTGCTGTCACCTCACTGCACACTCATGGTCTCTTTTAAAAGCTGGGAAATTAAAAAGACTTTGTGACTCTCAACATTATTCCACTTTTCTAGTGGGGTCCTGAGAAAGCAGGGCTTTATGGAGGCAAAGAAAAATGGGAGAGGCACACCTATGAATATATCCTCATACCTATGGTGGTGATAACAGTAATTGTTATGAGTCAAGCATTGTATAAGTCTCTCACAGCAACCCTGTAAGATAGGTATTATTATTATCTCCATTTAACAGATGAGGAAACTGTGGTATAGAGAGAATAAGAACATGACCAGGTTATAAGAACTAATACTTGTCAGAGAGGGATCCAACCAGGCAGAGTGCTCCAGAGCCTATGCCCTAAGTCTCTACATGATCTAATCTCTCATATTCCTTTTCTGAATTATTATCTTGACATGAGGAAGAATGATGGATTAACCTTGTTTACCAGCAATTTTCAGCATCAGTATTTTCAGCAAACACCTACTTTTCAGTGCTCTGCTAGACATCTGTAGTTAAAAGATGTGCTATATAGAGCTCTAGTCTAAGAAACTTGAATCTAGCTGGACAAATAAGACATAGAGCTAAAAACTGAATAATGATATGAAACATATGCTAAAAACAACTAAAGATTACACAGCTATTTTCAAAATTTATTATTACATAGAATACTTGGGTAAAATGATCATATAATCTAACTATATTACAGGTATAGAAACTGAAGTACACAGGGGTTAACTAACCTGCTCAAGCCCCTAATCAGTTACTTGACCATCCACCTATCTATCCATGCATCCATGAATCTATCCAATATTTATCAAGTGTCATAACAGAACTTTCAAAACATCCTGTGGGGGTTAAGTGTAGACATGGCGGTGTCAGGGAAGTTTTCCCAACTGCATCTGGTAGAGAAGAGCAAGCAGCAACATCTGAAGCAGGCAAACAACGTGAGATGGGACCTGAGTGCAAGGCAGGCTTGAAGAGTCATGAGTTTGTGGCAGGGGTCGATTTCAGGGGAATCTGTCATCTCAGTCCAGTGGTCCTTCCACAACATCATAGCTGTCGCTCATTTGTTTTGAAACTGGCACTTCTTCAGATCTTTAACCCTTAGAAAGTGCTATGAGAAGAAATTGTTGTAGCAGATTGCATTCTCCAAGATGGTCACAATGAGCTCTCATCCTGCATGCTCTTCTAGTGACATGATGCTGACACTCTGCCCATTGAGGAGTGGGGTAACAGGTGAGTGGTGGTTGCCTCCCTGAATGTTTTTACATGATGAGTCTGAACATAGCAAAAATTTCCCTCACAGACAGGATCATATTAATAAGTGTACAATGATTTGGTTCCTATTTTTAGGCATTTGTTTTTCTTTGGCCTTTATGACATCTCTACTTTCACCTGGGTAGTCACAGATGCAGGCAGCTTTGCTTTTACTATTCAACAAATATTTATTGAGTATCCACTATGTGTCAGGTACTGTTCTAGCACAGGTGATACAACCATGAACAAAACCAACAGTCTCTACCCTCATAGAGCTTATACAAAAGTGGGGAGAGATAAATACATACACATACATAAAATAGTGTTAGATAGTATACATGTTACAAAGAAATAATAAAACAGAGTAAGGATATAAAATGTGACAGGGATTGTATTAAATAGGATGATCTCAAATGGCCTTTCTGAGGAGGAGACATTTGAGTAGAGAATTGAATTGAGTAACAGGCAAGCCATGAAAATATCTAGGGGAATAGTATTCCAGATAAAGAGAAGAAGTGCAAAGACCCTAAAAGTATTGCATGCATTTTCATCCTCTTCATGGGACTGTTGCTTTAAATGCTCCAGGGATGGGATCTGGGTCCAATAGCTCTCTTACTGTTACCATTTGCCAGCTGAGATCTCTTCAGCTTCCCAAAGGTAGGTACAGAGCTGCCTACCCTGAAACAGAGACCAATAGGTGGGTCCTGGGAATTTTCATCATTTGACACACATGCACATCAGGACCAGTTCTCTTAAGTGGAGATATTTGGAACACCGGGACTAATTTTTGTCTAAGTACGTTGCTTAGTTTCCTGTCTCTGCTGCAGGCTCAGCCTCAGGAGTATCTAGAATCCCATTTTCAGCAATATTACCTTTTACTTGAAAATGTAGGGCTTTATTTGTATGGATTACTGGCCATAGCAGCAGATCGTCTCTCTTGTGTTTAATTACCTATTTGCTGCATCTGCTTGCTGAGATGTCTAGTGGGAGACAATTTGGGCATTCTGAAACCAATGCAGCCTCTCTGAGGTCAAACTCATCTACCACTTAATAGCCATATGGCCTCAGGCAAATGATGCCTTTCTGGGTCTCAGCTTACTCACCTGTAAAATGGCTACAGTTTCTTCTTGATGGTAAGCCCCTCTTACTTCCATTCACCAAACCCTGAATAACTCCTGGATCTGGGTAGTGTGAAATTACCTTAATTCACTTGGAAGATAGGGTAAGACATTCAGGAGCATGGTGAGCCTGCTCCCTTGATGGAAGCACTCGGCTGGCAGACACATTAATTTTGCTCACTCAGTTTTCCTCTTGTCAGACACTAGTTACTGGCTCTTGAGAGGGTTGTCAATCCTTTTACTGGGTACAGAGGCTAGGAGAAGACACAGAGTGTCTAAACTCCAACAAATGGCTCTCAAAATGCTGCCCACTAAATGATATGGTAGATCCAAAAGCACTTGGAAGCTTAGATACCTGGCTTGGAAGGTATTGTCTGATTTTCTAAAGTTTGAGATGTGAGGCATATGTAGAGAGAGTGTCAGTGAACATTGTAGAGCTTCTGGGAAGAGCAACATGTTTCCAGGGGATAGAAAATATAATCAGGGCCCACAGACCTGTGGGGTTGACAGCATAAAAAAAAATTCACATCTAATATTTCAATTATTCTTTCTAAAAACCTTTGAGAGCCATAAGCTTAAATGATAGCCAGCAAACCTGTTTTTACTGAACACTGAAATGCCTCTAATGAGAAAAATTGTCCTTTAAAATTGATGAACTTGGACGTTATTACTGCCTGGCAAAAAGGCACCTGTGCCATTATCCACACAGAATGTTCTGTGTTCATACCTGATGATTCTGCTTATGTGTTATCTTTATTAAATCACATGAGGACACACAAGTGAATGCCCTGAGTGATCTGACCCCCAGACTAGGGAACTTACTAAATCAGTGGTTCAGATCATGGTGCTCTTTGTGGAAAAAATTATTGCTTACATCAGGAATCATCATCTTAATCTATGTTTACTCTTGCGTGTTGCCTATATTGTTGCTGTGGTATCTTCCTCCAGTGCAGCCAGATAGCCACTGAAGGGGTCACCTTCATGCTAATGAAACACCTTGCTGACCACTCAGGGCACATTACAGAAGAGGGTGGCATGTGACATTATAAGAGCCGGTCACAAGTGGGTGGAGTGTTCGAGGAGGTCATCAAGAGGACATGATGGCCAGTTGACCCATGACGGTGAGACCCTGGCAACTGGAGGTTCCTCACCCCTCCCCTGTCCTTGGTTGTACGTCCTGCCCACCATTCCAACAGTGGAAGCCATTTTCAAGGGCACAGCCTTGAGAGAGCAAACATGTTATGGAGATGCATTTAAGCATTGAACCCAATTAAGGATTCAGTTAAGGGTGATTGAACCCCTTTAAGTCCTCTATATAAACTTTTAAGATTCTGGCAGTGGGTATGGGAATCTACTTATCTTGCAGCTGGCCAAGAAAAGACTTGAATGTAAGTTCCCTTGCTTATTAAACCTGCCACTACAAAAACAAAACAAAACAAAACCCCCCAAAAACTTTGTGAAGAAGGCAGAATATATTTTTTCATTCATTCATTCATTCATTCAGCTGTCATTTGTCAAGCACCTATTGTGTCTCAAGCAGGAATAGGCTTTTTCTTTCATGTAAATTATCTCATTTAATTCTCAAGGCCCCTTGAAAGGAGTCCTCAGAGTTTCCCTTTTCTATATGAGACAGCCTCAGGAAAATAAAGTACTATCCCAGATTAGGAAGGATAGAAGCAAGGCTGATATTCAGCAGGTGCACACCAATGTGGTTATACTTTCTGTTAAAATATCAAAATATGTCTAAGTCTCTAGAAATAGTCACTGCATGGAGCTCCTCAAGTGGCCCCATCCAACTCCTTCGGTTCCTTGCCTCCAAATCCTTCACATGATTTAATAACTAATTGGTCAGTGGTTGACACAGCTGGGGGATACTGGGTCCCAGCTACAGCATGACAGCCAGTGTTGGTTCTAATCAGTGCTTCTGCCATACTGGTCAGTAAGTATTTGAATATCACCCCGCACATTAAAGCTCAGGGAAATTAAAGTTCGAAGAGATTAAGTGGGTTGTCCAGAGTCCCAGGAGGATACAAACCCAGGTCTTTGACTCTTAGTTGTGTTTTATTTGTTTTACAATACTACCCTATCTTTCAGTAAGTGGAACTGGAAATATTGGGTCTATTGATTTTGCATTTTTCTCTCAAAATCTTTATATGGCTTGTTTCTCAACATGTAATTTAATATATATTATGATATAAAATTATATAAGTATATATCTATGATAATATAAATGATATATAATTAATCAACTTGAAAGGTTAAAACTTTAGTGCTTTTTATCAGATGGAAGCAAATAAGGGAAGCATCCTCTGCAGACAGTTTGGTTATGATAGCCTTGGAATTTGTGGGGTGGAAAGTAGCACACTTTATAAGGAGTATGCTTCTGTTCTCGAGCATATTTTATTTAATCTTCATACCACTCTGGGGGCAGAATCTCCCCCTGGCAGGAAGGCTGCTGAAATTCCTGAATATTTGAGACGGCACTGGGGCTGTAAACAGAGCTTTTTTTGAATGTAGAGTTCAGGATTGGAAGAAAGAGTTCAGTCTGGGCAAAGCAAGTGCCTAAAGACAGGGCTTCATAGTCACTGGATCTCAGAGCTGAAAAGGCTTTAGAAATTTCCTGATTCATTCAGTTGAAATTTTTTAAGTAACAACAATGAACTAGGCTCTAGGAAGCTCTAAAGATTCAGAACTAAAAATCAGTTTCTACTCATATTGAACTCAAAGGCTCATTGAGAAACAGACCAGGAGGAAGATGTAACTGTATACTCTAATACAGCTGTTGTTGGGGACTGAAAGAGAGAGCTGACTGGGGAGCAAAATGTACTGCCAAGCAGCCTAAGTACCCTTCCAGGGTTGGAATGGTGCTCCTATTTTCTAGCAGAAAAGAACAACGCTGAGTTGAACCAAGATAGGGAGTTATGCCAGAGAGTGGTTTAAATAATGGATCACAATGTCCAGGCTGGTTACAGAAGAATGTGAAACTGACAGTGTAAGAGAAAGTGGAGATTCCATTGCCCGGATGTCTTAGGTCAAAGTCAAGAGCAGAAGTGACAAACGTGGTGTGCAGGAGTGCAATAGAGGAAGAGGTCCAGGGAGTGACACTGTTAGATAGCTGAGGTGTGGAGAACGAAGAGGCAGCAGCATGTTCTGTGGAGGAGCCAGGCTTCAGCCAAGGCATGATGGAGAGGAGTGTTCCGCGAAGAGCCTGGGAATACTGGGGGATATAGAAGAAAGGGTTAAGAATATAGGAGGGTTGCAACTGGAATGAAGAAAGCACAGAGAATGAAGGTGTGAGGGGATAAATGACGGTGGACTAGTATTTTGGGCAAGAGTCAAGGATGGGAAGGACACAGAGCTGGCATGTTTTCCAAACAAAGGACCCACTGAGGTTGTTTCAGTGCTGAGGGTGCTGAGGTCCCAGATGGAGTCAGGGACTCGGAGGACATGCTGGAAGATGTGCCTTCATTTAAGGTTCCAAATGGGGCCTGGGAGGGAGTGCCATTGTGTCTTCATATACATCCTTCTCCACCTCAGCAAAAGATAGGACGGCTCTGTTTCCAGAATCCCTAGCTTGATTTGGAGGACTTATGTTTCTGGAAGGAATCTGCTGAGGTCTCAGTGGATTCTGCTCTAGAGGGGATTATAGCCAGGTGTAGACAATGTCATTTGGCAGTTCCTGGGATCTTGCCCTCATGCAGTAAGCATCATCAGCCATGAGCTGTCCTTATATGTATTGTGTCAAATATGAAATTTTGATGAGTTAACCTTTTTCTTTCATTCGTGAAAAGATATGGTTTCTGAGAAAGTCCAGTTATATTCAGATACATTTTATTCCAATTTACTTCTAAAGTTTAGAAGTTGGAAAAATGACATCTCTGTTGTTAAGAATACATGCCTTTCGAGGACGACATTCTGTTGACTTTAACTCATAGTTTTGGAGGCTTCACAGTTATTTCAGACCAAGAAAAGAAGTCAGTCTCTCTCACTAAATGGTGAGCTCTTGAAGGTTGGTTCAGAAGGGGTATTCAGTAAATGTTTGTAGGGTTAATAGCAAGTTTTTGACCATTTCCTGGTGTGATGGGGCAGCTGTTTCTTCACTAATAATCCCTTGTTCCACAGGCCCTCCTTTTCTGATCCTGCTGTCTCTGACCTACATGGAAGTGCAGGATACCTATCTAATATCTCATTCCACTGTGCACGCTTCTAACTAATGTCCCTTCCTCCAAAGTCTGCCTTCTCCAGTCCATTCCTTTGTGCAAAAGCCGTCGATGGAGATCTCTGTTCCTTAAATGACAATATCTAGAGTTCAGAGTGTGGCAGTCAGTGACTTCCATGTTATAAGCAATATCTTCTCAACTTAATTTTCCATTTTTACTTTATAGGAACTTACCTTTCCAGCCAAATTGATCTGTTGACTGTCATTTGTTTGGGACTTGTATTTTATTACCTTATTTATTCTCACCTTACTTGGAATAGCAACCTATTCCTTCTGCTTATTTTCTGCTTTCTGAAACCAATGCACGTTAATGAAGTTTTTTTGGTATTGACTATAAATGCAATAAGAGTTCACTTGAAGTAAATCCAGTCAGTCACTCAACCAACATTTATTGAGCTTATACTATGTGTTAGCCAATGTTTTAGGTACTCTTTGGCAACAACAATAATGATAGCTAAAACGTATGTGTTAGGGACTCTTC
The DNA here is from genome assembly GCF_005190385.1 of Monodon monoceros. Lineage (NCBI taxonomy): Eukaryota > Metazoa > Chordata > Mammalia > Artiodactyla > Monodontidae > Monodon > Monodon monoceros. The sequence goes on from NW_021700200.1 coordinate 19,164, forward strand.
TAAGTGTTGTACATGTAATTGCTCATTTAATTCACTGAAGTAATTTAACTCAAATAATATTACTTTAATGTAAATACATTCTGCTCTCATGGGACTCACAGTCTTATTCATAGAGACAGAAAGTTAAAGGTAATCATGATGCAGTTTGGTAACAGGGTTAATCACATGGCACTATGGGATTGCATATGGTATGGTATTGGTTTTATATTACTGTGTGACAAATTACCACAGATATAGTGGCTTAAAACAACACAAAGTTATTATCTCACAATTTTTGTAGGCCAGAAGTATGGCACTGCTGTGTTATTTGCTTGTGGTCTTATTGGGCTAAAATCAAGGTGTCAGTTAGGCTATGTCTCATCTGGGGCTTAGCATTCTCTTCCAAGATCACTGGTTGTTAGCAGAATTCATCTTCTTTGAGATTGTAGGTCTGAGATCCCCATTGTTTTGCTAGTTGTCAGCTACAGTTCTGTTTAATCTTCGAGGGGCCTTTCTAAGGTTCTTTCCAGGTGGCGCCCTCCATCTTCAAGCCAGCAATGGCTCATCAAAACTCCTTCATGTTTCAAACGTCTTACTTCCTCTTCTGCCACCAGCCACAGATAACTCTGCTTTTAAAGGGCTCATGTGATCAGGTCAGGCCCACATGGACCATCTCTCTTCTGATTAACTCAAAGTCAACATATTAGTAACTTTAATTGCACCAGCAATATCTCTTTTACCATCCATGCAATGTAACATGATCATAGCAGTGATGTCCTGTCGTATTCACAGGGGAGGGGGTTGTATGTGGGAAAGGGTCATTGGGGATCATTTTGGAATTCTACCTGTGGACATATAAGATGAGCACTTCACCTAATTTTGGGATTGGAATGGGAGTAGGCAGAGCAGGAGAAAGCTATTAAAAGAAAGTGATAAGTAGAGAGCTAAAGAATTTATAGGAATTAGCCAGGTGAAAAAGAGTAGAAGTGAAAATGGGTAGGAGAGGGTTCCTGACCAGTGTAGTGAGGGTGATATTTGATCTCAACCAATGTTCTTTTTGTTCCTGATATTTATTTTCTGCACTGAAATCTTTTATTTATTTTGTGTTTTGTTCCTGATATTTCCCTGTGTACTTAAACATATCCATTTATTTCAGCTGGCAGCTAAGGCAGCCTGAACTTATAACTTCAGGGAAGGCATGGGTCAATATTCAGCTTTTGCGTTCCACAGCAGACTTCTAAACCTCATGGTAGAGCCAGTAGATAAAATTTTTTTCCGACTCAAAAGTCGAAACCCTGAAGGACTGAGACATAGAATTTTGACTTGGAAGACTGAGAATCTGTCAGAGTCTGCTTTTCCAAGTGAGAAGAAAGAAATTCTTCCTGGGAAAAGAGCAGTAGAATTAGAAACTGGTGCAGCTATCTGATAAAGAGTAGTGTAGCCTATACTTGGTCTGAGCCCTGTCTGGATGAGGATGGTAGAATCATCATATATATTGGAGGGTAGGAGAGCAGAAGGGAGCTGAGTCCTGCATCACTGTTTGGAGTCTTGGGGATCGTCAATTTTAGCAGAGTTCTCTTGTCTGCAGGGCAAGAGGCATTAGTGAAGAGATGGCTGTGGGGAATATCTAGTCAAAGAGTCCTGACATAGCCTTGCTCAGTTGTCTATCACCCCAGAGAGACTGAGAGTATGGACCAGCAGACTTGACCAGGCTTTGTGGACAAAAATCTAAGATGTAACAGAGGAGGCTGGGTTAGTCTGTAGAACCAGAGAACACCTGGAAACTCAAGCCCTGAAGCAGATGTAAGTATGGAAGGAATCTGATGATGGGTCAGTGGGGAGATGCCCATCTCATCAGGTGCCAGGATAAAGGGTGGACAATACCAAGGTGAGAAGATTTTCCTCACCCATACTCCAACCTAAGCATTATGTAAGCCTGCCTGGAATTTAGATGCAATCCTAGGAAGAAGAAGAATCTGAAAATCCAGAAATGATCTGAGCAAGAAGAAACAAATGTGCCTACAATTAAATTACTATTTCTAGTTAGACTGGGAGCTTGAGCTAGAAATCACATTTAATTACAGAAAAATAAAAAGGATTATATTTCTAGAGGTCTGAGTTTGTGGCCTGGGGAATTTGTATCCACTGCAAAATTCTGAAAATAGTGAAAGCATTGTGACAAAGGAGGCTGGAGGGAGAGGGCTTGAACTGGATCTTAATGGATTTGCAGGACAGGAGAGAGTAATATGTGGGGGAGGGGAGGGAGGATTAATACAGAGCATGAATAAAGGGAGAGAGGGATAAATGGAGGTGAAGTGGGGTGGAGCCTAGTTGGGGCACAGAATTCATTCAGGGGGACACATGGTTGAACATAGAGGGTGGAGTCAGATTATGAAGGGCCTCAGTGGGTTGGGAAGAGTTGGTGCTGAATAGGATCATAAGATCTCAAGCTTACTAGAGAGGGGAAAGTGAAGCAACGTTTACTGCATACTTTCTGAGGCCCAGGCACTTTGCAAATTATGTACCATTTATTTGTAATAACCTTCAAGGCATGCATTATCCCCATTTTACAAATGAGTACACTGAGGCTCAGGGTTTTCAATTTCTTATATAAATTCCAACAACTATAGTTGGTGGAGCAGGGATTTAAATCCTTGTCCTTGGCTCCAAAGCCCAGGAATCTCCCACTGCATCTGAGTCTTCCTGTAGTACATTTCTGAATAAGGGAGAGGCATGAATAATCAGCATTTTTGAAAGATTGGTCTGGCATAATTGTGAATGATGGATTGGAGAGCAGGAGGCTGGAGAGCAGAAGCTGGAGCCTTAATTTGGGGAGCAGGTGACATGGGCCAGATTTGGGAGATGTTAATGGAAAAGGAGAGGGAGAATATACCTAAGAAACCCCTTGAAGGAAGAAGCTGCATAAGATGGATCTGATAGATGAGACTGTTTTTTTTTTTCTTTTACTCGAAATGTTTTCCCTCCCCAGGTTCCAATGGTTTCAACTGCAATCTCCACAAATCTACAGCTGTTTAAAAAAATCATAAAACATTAAAATGCAGTAGTAGCCCAAGGCTTTTCACTTTTGGCAGGTTTATTTGAGGACATCTAATTCTCATAATTAGTTTCCAGAAGGTATGAGCTCTAGCTGCAGTGTTTCAAAGAAACAGTTTAACTTTCTCCAGGCTTTTTGATAGGAAAATTCACTTAGCCACAGTTGCAGCTTGCAATACACCCAGCTACACAGACTGTTCTTTTGTAACATATGGGAAAAGAACAATGAAAGCACAAGCCTTCTAAGGTGTCTAAAATTTATGCAATTTTATGCCCACATTTTTCATGGAATTTCTGGTAAAAAGACATCTGGAAGCTTGCTATCAGCAGTCTGACACCAGCAATGGGTCCCTATTTCTGAGGCAGGTCTGCATATCAGGGGCTCCCAGTGTTCTGTGAGGAGTTACTTTTTTTCTTAAGGCCTTGCCATCACCTGAAGTTACAGTCTAGGTTCTGGTTAATACTTCAGATTATTTGTTGTGAGCTGTAAAAGCAGATGCTAGCTATCTTAAGCTAAAAAAATGGAAAAGTAGTGGAAGATTCCTGGGGTATTTCATGAGACTGAAGGAAGAGCAAAATAGTTGATGAAGTAGGGCAGCTCTGGGGATCCCAGCTGCAGGACTTGGTAAATACCTTTATATGCAGTCCATCTCTGAGGCTGAGAGCTCTTCCATTGAAATTTTAAATTCCCAGGAGAGAATTTGATCAGATTAGTTAGATGTGGGACTCTCTCTGTGCATCAGATGTCATTTCCAGAAGCAGGACTCAGTGTGAGTCAGGCAGGCATCCCATTATACGTCTACAAAAATGACCTTGGAGTCAAATAGCTCTGGGTTAAATCCAGCTGTTCTCCATTCATTCATTTATTCATTCACAAATATTTATTGAAAATCTATTGCATCTAATATGTCTGTAATTCATATTTTTAAATGTGGGTTTCTATTTTCTGAGGAAGGAATATAGAGACAGTCCCTGGAATGTGTGGGTTTGACAGTCAAGTTTATCAATAAGTAAGAAAGCATTTATAGAGAGCAACTCTCCTGTTAAGAATTAAGGCAAACTACAGAGGAACACTGATGGAAAAGAGGTATTTAGGGCAATAAGTGGCTAGGTGAACTACTAGGTAAGACTTCAATTTTGAGTCTATAAATGTGAATTTGTACAAAATTTCCAGAGAGTGAATACATATCAAAAGCCTTAAAAATGTTTATTTTTGGACTCAGAAATTTAACTTCTAGGCATTTATCCAATGGAAATAATTTGACAAGGGTAGAGATATTATATTGCAAAATGTTCAACATAGCAGGTTTAAAATTTGGAAATGATTTGAACATCAACAGAATCAGATTGGTTAGATTGATTATCATAATATATGTGTAATGGACTACCTAGCCATTAGTATCATGTTTTAAAAGACTATTTATTGATATGAAAGATGCCAAGTAATGCAAAGTGCTTGAAAATCTGTATTATTCCATGGTTTTTGGTGAAAAAACAAGGAAAAGCATACATATACAAAAATATCTAGAGATAACAGTACTTATCTCTGAATAATGATATTACAGGGGTTTACATGTTTACTTTTTATTCCTTGTTTATATTTTCAAATTTTCTACAGTAAAGGTATTATTTTTATAATTAAAAAAAGAAATTAAGTATTAAAAAATCTAGGAAATTGCTTGGCTTCCTACTTTAATTAACCAACTGAATGCCAGCCATCTCCTTTGCTATTTTCAGAATCTTTGAGGGCAGCTGGAAAGCTGACCTTTCTTTTTTTCTGCCTCTGCATAACAGAAACAGCTTTTGCATAGTTTATACTAGGACACTATCAGAACATTACACTTGGGAACTAACTCAGGAAGCATTAGAGGCAGTGTTAAGAGGAGGCTTGAAAGTACCTGGAGATAAACAAATAACATGGGGGGCAATGTTGGGACTTGCTGGAGCCACAGGGGTCTTTTCTGTCTCTGTCTTGTGGTTAGCCAGCCAATAGAAGCCCATGATTTGTGATTTATGTGTCTGCTATCTGTGTCCTTTACGTTGAGTGTATTGCTGAGTAGATCATGCCTCTCCTTGGGCCACAAAACAGGACAGCTCTAGTCTGCTTCTTCCCCTGGGCTGTTTTATCTTAAAGAGTTTAAAAGGAAGGAAAAACATGAACTCCCTTAGACTATCTATCAATGCTTTCCTCTCCCCCTTTTTTAAAAAAGGTAAACCCATAATTTTTTGTTGTTTACTTTGAAATAATAATAAAATGCTATTAGGCTCTTCCTAAGAGATGGAAGAAATTATGAGACTTTTAGCTCTCCCAGCCCATGTGCAGGCAGCTCAAATGCTGATGTAGTTTCAGCTCATTGCTTGGCAGGGCTCTCCTGAATCACAGAATTTATGGAGGAAGAGCCAGCTGTATGTTTGAGTGTCAAGTTTCCCAAACACTCAGCATCTCTGTTTCTTGGTTGACTCATCTGCAAAATGGAGGTCATAATACCTGTCTCAGTATTTTGGAGTTTAGGGATCATATATGTAGAGCACTGAACATGTTCTCTGGTATATTAGCAAGTACTAAAATATGGTAACAATATCATCAACTAGGACTACATGTTACAGCCATGGAAAATCCAACTCAAAGTGGCTTATATAATAAAGGAAATTTGTTGGCTGACATGAAAAGATCAGGGGTAGGAGTAGCTTCAGATGAGATTTGATCCACCTTCTTAATAGTGGCACCAAGGAAACTTTCTGTTCATCTCTCCCATCCCACCCACCTTCACAATCAACCCTCTGTTCACCTCGACCCTCTAGGCTTTCCTTTTTCGACCGTACTAGTTCTAGATCTCAGATTGTCACTTTCTATCCTACAGGGAAAAAAAGAAAAAGTCTCTACTGGTGTTTCTAGTTGGAAAGAGAAGTTTCCTTTGCTTGAAACTGTAGCTTCAAGTTGCAGCTTCATATTTCACTGGTTCTGATTGGGTTTCATGCTCATACCAAACTTTGCAGCCAGAAAATGGTGTGTGTTAATTGGCTGGGCTTAATCAAGTTCTATCCCTAGAGTTAAGGCTGAGTTGATTCCCATCCAAACTACATAGCTGAGAATGGAGTAGTTGTAGCTGTGTAAAGGAAATCTGAATATAAAGGATGTTTGGCACAAGGTGTTAATGTGCAAACAACAGATGTTTATCACTGTGGTTTTTAATTTGCTCTTCTCTGATAATTAACAATAGTGAGCAATTTTAATACACTTATTGGCTTCTCCTCTTTTGTGAAGTGACAGTTCAATTCTTTTGCTCATTTAAAAAAAATTGTGTTATCTTTTTTAAAAAAATTGATTTGTAGGAGTTCTTTTTGCCAGTGATACATTTTGCAAATATCTTCTCCCATCTGTGGCTTGCCTTTTCATTCTTTCAAAGGAATCTTCTGATGAACATAAGTTCTTAATTTGAGTAGAGTCCAACTTATCAGTGTTATTCCTTATGGTTAGTATTTTTACTGTTCTGGTTAAAAACTCTTTTCCAACACCAGCTATCCTCTGATGTTATCTTTATTGTTTATTTTACTCTCCACATTTAGGGCTGCAATCCATCTGGAATTAAATTTTGTATATGAAGACATTTGGACCTGGAGTTTTCTTTTTTTGGAAGGGTTTTAAATTACAAATTCAATGTCTAATAGATATTCACATATTTTATTTATTCTTTTTTCAGTTTTGGTTAGTTATGTTTTTCCAGGGGTGTGTTTATTTCACCTAAATTGTTGAATTTATTGGTATAAAGGTTTCAGTAATATTTCCTTATTATCCTTTTAATGTTTATAGTAGGGCTTGGCAAACTTTCTTCTGTAACGGGCCAGATAGTAAATCTTTTAGGCTTTATGAGCCATGTGGTCTCTGCCACAAATACTCAACTCTGCTGTTGTAGTATGAAAGCAGCCATAGATAAAACATAAATGAATGAGCATGGCTGTGTTCTAATAAAACTTTATTTGTAGGTATTAAAATATAAATTTCATATGATTTTCATATGTCACAAAATATTGTTCTTCTTTTGATTTTTTTTTTCCTCAACAATTAAAAAATGTAAAAAACATTCTTAGCTTGCAAGCTATACAGAAACAGGTAATGGCAGATTTGGCCTATGGACCATAGTTTGCCTACTGCACTATAGCATCTATAGCACTGGACTCTCTTTCATTCCCAAGTTGTTAATTTGTGCTTTCTCTTATTCTTTTCTTACTCAGTCTTGCTGGAGGCTTTCACTTTTAATAATCTTTTTTAGAAGCAATTTTTGGCTTTGCTGTCTTTTTTTTTTTCCTATAGTTTGCCTATTTTCTATTTCACTGATTTCTGTTCTTATTTGTATTATTCCATCTATTTACTTTATGTTTAATCTTAGGTTATTAATTTTAAAGCTCTCTCTTTTTCTAATACAAGAATTTCAACCTTTATATTCACTCTTCTAAGCATTACATCAGGTACATTCCACAAATTCTGTTACGTTGCATTTTATGTTCATTCAGTTCACAGTATTTAAAAATTTTCCTTATGGTTTCTTCTTTGACTTAAGGATTATTTAGAAGTGCATTGCCTAATTTCCAAATAGTCAATGTTTTTGCTTTTTTGTTATTGGTTTCTAATTTATTTCTGTTGTGTTCAAAGAATACACTCTATAAGGTTTCAACCTTTTGAAATCTGCTGAGATATTTTATGGTATGTAATATAGTTTATCTTGGTAAACATTCTATATGTATTTGAAAATCTTTATTTTACAGTTTTTGGGTTAGATATCAACTAGATCAAGTTGGTCAATAATTTTGTTCAAATATTCTCTATGTTTATTGACATTTTACTCGTTCTGCTAGTTGCTGACTGAGTGCTGCTGAAATCTCCAAATATAATTGTGGATTTGGTTATTTATTCATTTCGTCCTGTTAGTGTTTGCTTTATGTATTTTGTTAATCTTTAGTGGAGTATAATTGCTTCACAATGTTGTGTTAGTTTCTGCTGTACAACAAAGTGAATCAGCTATATGTATATATATATCCCCATATCCCCTCCCTATCCCACCCCTCTAGGTCATCACAAAGCATTGAGATGATCTCCCTGTGTTATGCAGCAGCTTCCCACCAGCCATCCATTTTACATTTGGTAGTGTATATATGTCAATGCTATTCTCTCACTTCGTCCCAGCTTTACCTTAGCCCACCCTGTCCTCAAGTCTGTTCTCTACGTCGCCGTCTTTATTCCTGCCCTGCCACTAGGTTCATAAATACCGGTTTTTTTTTAGATTCCATATATATGCGTTAGCATACGGTATTTGTATTTCCCTTTCTGACTTACTTCACTCTGTATGCCAGACTCTAGGTCCACCCACCTCATTACAAATGACTCAGTTTTGTTCCTTTTTATGGGTGAGTAACATTCCATTGTAAATATGTGTCACATCTTCTTTATCCATTCTCCTGTCAGTGGACATTTAGGTTGCTTCCATGTCCTGGCTATTGTAAATAGTGCTGCAGTAAACATTTGGGTACATGTATCTTTTTGAATTATAGTTTTCTCAGGGTATATGCCCAGTAGTGGGATTGCTGGGTCGTATGGTAGTGCTATTTGTAGTTTTGTAAGGAACCTCCATACTGTTCTCCATAGTGGCTGTACCAATTCACATTCCCACCAACAGTGCAAGAGTGTTCCCTTTTCTCCACACCCTCTCCAGCATTTATTGCTTCTAGATTTTTTGATGATGGCCATTCTCACCGGTGTGAGATGACATCTCATGGTACTTTTGATTTGCATTTCCCTAATGATTAATGATGTTGAGCATTCTTTCATGTGTTTGTTGGCAGTATGTATATCTTCTTTGGAGAAATGTCTATTTAGGTCTTCTGCCCATTTTTGGATTGGGTTGTTTGTTTTTTTGTTATTGAGCTGAATGAGCTGCTTGTAAATTTTGGAAATTAATCCTTTGTCAGTTGCTTCATTTGCAAATATTTTCTCCCATTCTGAGTGTTGTCTTTTGGTCTTGTTTATGGTTTCCTTTGCTGTGCAAAAGCTTTGAAGTTTCATTAGGTCCCATTTGTTTACTTTTATTTCCATTTCTCTAGGAGGTGGGTCAAAAAGGATCTTGCTGTGATTTATGTCATAGAGTGTTCTGCCTATGTTTTTGTCTAAGAGTTTGATAGTTTCTGGCCTTACATTCAGCTCTTTAATCCATTTTGAGCTTATATTTGTGTATGGTGTTAGGGAGTGATCTAATCTCACACTTTTAAATGTACCTGTCCAGTTTTCCCAGCACCACTTATTGATGAGGCTGTCCTTTCTCCACTGTACATTCCTGCCTCCTTTATCAAAGATAAGGCAACCATATGTGCGTGGGTTTATCTCTGGGCTTTCTATCCTGTTCCACT
>NW_021700201.1:0-1125 GCF_005190385.1 Monodon monoceros
GCTCTGAACTCAGATATTTTTTGTTTTATCTAGAAACTTTATTGGAGGTTGGGTTAGATGTGAGGAATTATTCACAATTATTTTGACAATAACTAAATGCCCTTAATAGAGTGACAGACTTTATTTAGGAATTCAATGTCACCATCCAGGAATAAGATGATCAACCAAGCACACCATCCAAGACAGGAAAGACATAATTAATTGAACCCCATTTATAGAGCATCCTTGAAAATTTCTGGCTGGTGAAATCTATAAAGACTCATGAAGTAATCAATCACATGTCCATGTACAACTTTTTTTCCTCTAGAATTTTTCTTCATTTTTTTTGAGAATATTTTTGCAGTTTTAATATATGTATTAGGTAACATCATTCTCATTTTCAAACACTACAGTGAACTCCCATTGGAATTAGAACCCTATTAGAATTCTCGAAGAGACTAAATTTTAAACACGTCTTCCAAGGCCCAGTCCGACCTGGTTTACTTCTTTGTTCTCACTTTCATTTCCCCTTTTCCCATAGTCACTTGTCTTTTTATTATTGTACTTTAAAGATATATTTTCCCTTTCCTTCTTATTGAATATTCTGCCACCAGATCTTCCGAAGGCTGACTCCCTCATTTATGTATCTTCTCCTTTTCACCTTTCCAACACGTCTTTTCTTTTCTTTTTTTTTAAAGTGTGGTAAGGGCACTTAACTTGAGATCTACCCACTTAACAAATTTTTAAGTGCACAAGAGAGTATTGCGAACTATAGGCAACTTGTTGTACAACAGATCTCTAGAACTTATTCATCTTGCATGAATCAAACTATTCAGACTTAAAAAAGAAGGAGATTCTGCCATATGTGACAGCATGAATGAACCTGGAGGACATTATGGTAAGTGAGGTAAGCTGGTCACAGAAGGACAAATACTGCATGATTCTACTTATATAAGGTACCTAAAATAGTCAAACTCATAGAAGTAGAGAGTAGAATTGTGGTTACCAAAGGCCAGGGGAAGGAGAAAATAGAGAATTGTTGTTCAGTTTTTCTTGACCATCGAACTCCTGATCCTTTATCACTCTCAGGAATATGTGTTATTTTGTTGCTTTCTTAGCATTTATGTCTTTCTAAAATAATTCTGT
>NW_021700202.1:0-646 GCF_005190385.1 Monodon monoceros
AATTATCATTGAGTTTATGGAATTTTGCAAAGTACAGGACTAAATAATGTAAAACCTGTAGCATTGGCAAAAGAGTTATATATTCTTGTCTTCATATTTGAATTCTTAGAGTGCAATGTCTTCCTAATTCTGATGGAACTGCACTTTTGTGAGCTAATACGCCAAGGCACCAGCTCTCTGCCCACCAAAAGTGAGGATGGTGGTTATCACGGTGGACTTAAACCTACATTTCAAATCATTTTTATAGTGTTGAAACTTGTGTTTGCTAGTTTCGGATTTTATGACCTTATTGCCCTTTTAATCTGGTTATGACAGAGGAAGCTCTTGAATCATGAATGGGACATATAGCAGCTCTGTTATTTCCTTTTTGTTCACCTGTACTTGCAATATTAGTATTTTCAATCCGTGGTTTTGTAGGAATACTTCTAATGTATTTATTCACTTTGAAGGGCTAGCAAAGTTAACACTAGACAAAATAATCTATAATAAATGCACTTGACCAGAGATAAGTAAACTGCAGTTGCTCAAAACCCTAAAAAGTGGGAGTGCATGTGGTGCCGCCATAGACCCTCTGCCCTGGAGACCGCCCACTCCTCCTGCACGACTGTCCACCGCCCAACAGAGAGAGAGCCCCAGGGTCTCCCAC
>NW_021700202.1:656-1270 GCF_005190385.1 Monodon monoceros
GAGCTAGAAGAGCTTATGAGAGAAAGTGGCACCCAAGTGAAAAGCAGAAGGATGGGTAGGAAGAGGGTGCCAGACCAAGGAAACAGAAACTCTATTGATGTTCTCTGGGGCGCTTTGTATGCATAATTTCAATTAATCCTCACAACAGTCCTATGAGGTAGACATTTGAATCCCTATTTTAGACAGAGGGAAAGGAGCCGTGAGTTATCAAAGATTGACTGAAGGTCATGCATCTTTTGCAGCTGTCAGACAGCAATGCCCTCACTATTTCCATCATGCTTGGCTGGCACAGTTCCCCTTGGAGTGTCCCATCCTAATTCTGATCCAGCAGCTGTCCTAATAGGAATGTGGGGCCCTAGCTCCTCAGAGAAAAGTATATTGCAAGACAAGTGAGCTGTCAGCTCCTGCAGGGAGAGAAAGAGCCAGCAGCAAAGTTGCACAAGGTGAGGAGATAAAGATGTTTGAGCCATCTGGTCTACCCACCCTGACCTCCTCCCTACTGTGAGCAGTGGTGGCTCTGAGGAGCATATTTCCCACAAAGTTCACAAAAGGGGCAGGTCCTGGTGGAGGTACTTAGAATTTCACAGGCAACAGCTCCTGGTACCAGCTCTTCC
>NW_021700202.1:1280-3457 GCF_005190385.1 Monodon monoceros
TGCCCAAACCAACCCATTATTTTAGGCAATGGGGTATGATGAAATGGATTCTCCCTCCACTATCTCCCAGCCAGGTGGCATCAGGAGAGAGCCTATGGAAGCTTTGGTGTCCTTAAAGCCCACAGAGGGACTGGCCAGATGGCCTGATGGGCAGCCCTATGGACCCAAGTGGCCTGGCAGTGGGCTGACCTGACCAGGTACATTGGTGGAAGCAGCTGCCCTGAGCTCAACGTCCCACAGGATGGGGGTGGGGAAGGAAGGGTGACAGGTTGTGGAACAGCCCAAGCCCCATCTCACCAAAGTTCCAATTGTCCCAGATCCTAAGCTCATGAGACACCATCACGTTCCACCATGACCACTGGACAAACCGTGTGCAGTGAAGGCCATTCCACGGGGAAGGAGCCCAAGGCTGGTCAGCTTTGCTTCTTCCTTGTTCCTGCCTCTTGCACAGCTGTTGCAGGCACCAGGCTCTTAACTTTCCATATGCTTTCTTCTCTCTGCTTGTTCCTTGGGGGATAGCACATGTGGATACACTGATCTGATGACAAGTGCGTGCTGGTGCATCCCGGAGCATCTACACCCCTGGGCACACACCGCAGCAGCCAATGGGCACTTGTACACCCCGCTCAGAAACCACCTGAAATTGGTCTCCTTGGCCAATGGCCCAGCCTGGTCTTCCCCAGCCCCTCTCCAGGAAACTGGGCAGACAGGATCAGTAACCTCATTAGTCCAATGCATTCTTTAGTTAAAATTTTTAATAAAAGTGCAGCTTCCTGTGCACGTAATTTGGCACACCTCATGAGGACATAATTCATGTCTTTGCATTTGAAAAATAAGACAAAATGATTTATGGTACTTTTTTTCTGCATATCCGAAGGAGCCCCCCTAGGGTTAAGTATTTCACAAATATCATTCAGGAGCTGGCAGCTCTTTAGAATGAAAATCACATTGTAAATCATCCTAATGAGAAGACCCCTCCTTAGGAGGCACCAGGCTTTCTACAGCGCACTTAGCTTCCCCTCATTTCCTGACCAAGGCATCTCTGTCACTAACCAGCTTCATTCAGTGTGCTGGGCACCAAGAAGCACTGGACAGAGAACTAGAGAGCCCGGCTGTGACCTTGAGTAAGACCCTGGGTCCCAGCATCCAACCCTGTGAAGGAAAAGTCCTCATGTTGACACTTCAGAAGATATTGCTGGATAAAATCAGAACGGGAGATCCAGACACGAAATACCTGTTGAATGAATGGTGAAGTAATAATAACCAACAAGAAGGTCGTTTCCAAATTGTACGATGTTTAACAAACAGAAGAAATCAGTATATCTGCTGTTAAAACTGATTTTCTGTCTTTATATTTGGATGAAACGGTAGACCACGCTATCATTGTTTCTCAGATATGCAGAAACAAACGAAGACAAGCTGCAGAGAGAAAAGAGAGTGAGAAAGTGAAAGTGCTGCTGAGCTCAACTGAAAAGGCAGAAGGACAGGAAGGCTCACTGACGTGGTGATGCCTGAATGTGCCGCACGTGCCTTCAGCTCTTGGCTTGGGGTTTCATGTAACAGCATCTCTTTCAATCCTGGCTACAGCTCAGGGCAGTAAGATTGTCTTATTTTAATTTTACACAGGAGGAAGGTGAAATCAACTCATGCATGGAAGTCGCACAGGCAGAGAAGCGAACAGAGCCCCCATCACAAGGCTCTTCCCACCCCTTCACAAAGTCCCCCCATGCTGGGCTCTCCTCCACTCGCCATCCTCTGTGCAGGGACACTCCTGACACACTGACAGATGCGGAGGGCCGTAGGAGGAGGGTCTTTCCTCCCAGGCTGAGGCACAGTAGGCCCAGGGGGAGTTCAACAGAGGGGACAGGAATCTCCTCCCCACGAAAGCTCACAGAAGGAACTCTAAAATCTCAGCAGGGACTCGCTGAAATGGTGGCCTAAACCTCAGAAGGACAGTACACCTTTTGAGAAGAAAATTAAGCCAATGAGGTTAAGAATGTTTCCTCTGAAGAAACCTCCTTTAACAGAAAAGCTTGGGAAGCCACACTTTGAGGCATCGAGGTAAGAAATGATGAAGGTAATTAGAAGACTTGAGCCATAATCCTTGAACTTGACAAATGCGGACAGACTCCTGGTGCTTACGAAGGTTCAAGCTGGCTGAGCCCTGAGCATCAAGA
>NW_021700202.1:3467-4313 GCF_005190385.1 Monodon monoceros
TCCTCAAAAAATACCTGATCAAAGAGAACTCATCTGTTCCTCTCACCGTCCTACTGGCAGACAGACAACCTTGGAAGGATAGAAGGGGAAAAAAGAAGGAAAGAAAGACAGGAAGAGAGATCATGTTATATTGACAAAAGATTCCACCAAAATTACCTGGTAATTTACCCTGGCAGTTAAAGAAGAGTGTCTGTTTACGACTGTCCTATCAGAATCCCCCCCGAGGTTTGTCAGCATGATTTCAGGAGATGAAAACAAGGATATCCACTCGAGGTTCCCATCAGCTGTCAGTCGTGTGCCATACATCGCCCACTTTACACGGCGTAATTAAATCAGCAAGCCCTTCAGACTGTCTCTGTTTCTAAATTACATGAAATGAGGATCTTTCCAATTGTTGCTGTCACTGTCTGCCTTGAGGAACGGTGAAGAGAAAGAAGTCAAGTCCATCTGGGAATTGCATTCAACCAGGGATCCCACAGGTGTGAGCGGTACACAGCTATGAGCAAAATTTATAAACAGGGTCCCCTCTGGTGTCAAGTCCTGCAGAGATTTCTGGGGGTTGGCTCTCAGGAGCTCATATTTTTAATGAATGGGCTCCTACTTCACTTTCAACATGGCAAATGTGTTATCCTCTGTAACAGACTGAGGCTGTGCATGAATTAGTAAGGATGCAGGTCAGAAACTCTCGGTAATTGCTTCAGTTTTTCAATAGAGATGCAACTTGTGAACAGACCAAGAAGATTTGAGGCAAAGATCAAAGAAAAATGGGAGATTACATACCTTCGTAGTTAAAAAGATGGCCCCATCCCTTAGTTCAAATGCTAACTCCATCACTGATGAGCTGTC
>NW_021700203.1:0-3879 GCF_005190385.1 Monodon monoceros
AACTAACACCAGGGAGCCAACATCATGAAACTGTGAGCAACCCAGGCTTTGGGACAAGACAACAGAAGGCACACGTCCTCATGGGGATGGGAACCTTACAGGAGTGTCCTGGCATCACTGGGCTCACAGCACAAAAACGTGCGGAGCCCAGCAGTTAAAGCCTGACGCCAGAGGGCCCTCATCACATAGGAGAGGAGGTTCCCAGAAGGCTCCAACTGCCACCAGAGGGCCGACGTCACCAAGGCAACGGGAGCAAGCCAGGCAGGAATTACCTCACAGAGAGGGCCAACCTCACAGAAGGGTGAGGAACCCAGCCAGGATCAGACTCTCACCAGAGGTCCCACATCACCAAGGGGATGGGAAGTAGGCAGGAGTGACCTCACACCCGTGGGACCACATTATCGAAAGGAGAGGAACCCAGCACACGTGGCCACAAACATGAGGACAAACATCACCAAGAGGCTGGGAGTGAGGCAGGCAGGAGGAGCCTCAAAACTGAGGGCCCATAGAATAAAAAAGGTGAGGAATCCTGCAGTTGGAATCTCCCAGCAGGCGGCAAGGAGCAGCGAGGCTATGGGATCCCGGCCGGTGTGAACTCACAACAGAGGGCCCTCATCAAGAAACTATGAGCAACCCAGCCGTTGGGACTACAGAGCAGAAGGCCCACATTCCCATGAGGTTGGTAGGCTGGCAGGAGTGTACTCACACCACAGGGCACATATCAGAACATTTTGGGAGCCCAGGAGTTAGGACTTGACGTCAGAGGGCCCTCATTACCGAGGGGAGGAGACTCCCAGCAGGCACCAACTCCTAACTGAGGGCCCACGACGCCAATGGGCCGTGCACCAGCCAGGCCCGTGTGACCTCACAGCAGAGGGCCTACGTCACAGAAGGGTGAGGAACCCAGCCAGTATAAGACTCTCACCAGAGGGCCCATATCAACAAGGGGATCGGAACGAGGCAGGAGTGTCCTCACACCAGTGTGGCCAAATCATAGAAAGGTGAGGAACCCAGAACATGTGGCCTAAACCAGAGGAACCACATCTCCAATGGGCTCGGAGTGAGGCAGGCAGGAGTAGCCTCACAACACAGGGCCCATAGCATAAAAAATGTGAGGAAACCAGCAGTTGGAACCTCCCAGCAGGCGGCCCACAGAAGAAAGTCTATGGGATCCAGGCCGCAGTGAACTCACAGCAGAGGGCCCACATCATGAAACTGTGAGCAACGCAGCCATTGGGACTTCCGAGCAGAAGGCCCACATCCCCATGAGGATGGGAATTTGGGAGGAGTGTCCTCGCACAACTTAGCACGTATCAGAAAATGTGGGTACCCAGCAGTTAGGGCCTGACGCCAGAGGGCCCTCATCACCGAGGTGAGGCTACCACCACGCTCCAACTGCCACCAGAGGGCCGACGTCACCAAGGCGGGGTGTGCCAGCCTGGCAGGAGTGACCTCAGTGCAGAGGGCCCACCTCACGGAAGTGTGAGGAACCAACCAGGATCAGATTCTCACCAGAGGGCCCACATCACCAAGGGGATGGGAACCAGGCCAGAGTGTCCTCACACCAGTGGGGCCACATCAGCGAAAGTTCAGGAACCCAGCACATGTGGCCTCAAAAAGGGGAAACACATCACGAAGGGGATGGGAGTGAGGCATGCAGGAGGAGACTCAAAACAGAAGGCCCATAGAATAAAAAATGTGAGGAATCCAGCAGTTGGAACCTCCAAGCAGGCGGCCCAGAGCATCGACGCTATGGGATACAGGCTGGAGTGAACTTACAGCAGAGGGCCCACATCATGAAACTGTGAGCAACCCAGCCGTTGGGACCTCAAAACAGAAGGCCCACATGCCCATGGGGATGGGAACCTGGCAGGAGTGTCCTCGCACCACTGGGCGCACATCAGAAAATTTTTGGAACCCAGGAGTTAGGGCCTGAGGCCCGAGTGCCCTCATTACCAAGGGGAGTAGACCCCCAGCACGCACCAACTCCCAAATGAGGGCCCACGTCGCCAAGGTGACGTGTGCCAGACAGGCAAGATGTACCTCACAGCAGAGGGCCCACCTCACAGAAGGTTGAGGGACGCAGCCCGGATCAGACTCTCTCCAGAGGGCCCACATCCCCAAGAGGATGGGAATTTGGGAGGAGTGTCCTCGCACATCTTAGCACGTATCAGAAAATGTGGTTACCCAGCAGTTAGGGCCTGACGCCAGAGGGCCTTCATCACCGAGGGGAGGAGACTCCAAGCAGGCACCAACTCACAACTGAGGGCACGCGTCGCCAAGGTAACCTTTGCCAGGCAGGCAGGAGTGACCTCAGAGCAGAGGGCCTACGTAAAAGAGGGGTGAGGAACCCAGCCAGGATAAAACTCTCACCAGAGGGCCCACATCACCAAGGGGATCGGAACCAGGCAGGAGTGTCCACACACCAGTGTGGTCACATCATAGAAAGGTGAGGAACCCAGCACATGTGGCCTAAACCAGAGGACCCACATGTCCAAGAGCCTTGGAGTGAGGCAGGCAGGAGTAGCCACACAACACAGGGCCCATAGAATTACAAAGGTGAGGAAACCAGCAGTAGAAACCTGCCAGCAGGCAGCCCAGAGCACCGAGACTATGGGATCCAGGCCACAGTGAACTCACAGCAGAGAGCCACATCATGAAACTGTGAGCAACCCAGACGTTGGGACCTCAGAGCACAAGGCCCACATCCCCGTAGGGATGGGAACCTGGCAGGAGTGTCCTCGCACCACTTAGCATGTATCAGAAAATGTGGGTACCCAGCAGTTAGGGCCTGACGCCAGAGGGCTCTCATCACCGTGGGAAGGAGGCTCTCAGCAGGCTCCAACTGCCACAAGAGTGCCAAAGTCGCAAAGGAAGTGTGTGCAAGCCAGGCAGGAGTGACCTCAGAGCAGAGGGCCCACCTCACAGAAGTGTGAGGAACACAATCAGGATCAGACTCTCACCAGAGTGCCCACATCACTAAGGAGATGCGAACCAGGAAGGAGTGTCCTCACACCAGAGGGGCCACATCAGCTAAAGGTGAGGAACCCAGCACATGTGGCCTCAAACAAGGGGACACACATCACGAAGGGGCTGGGAGTGAGGCATGCAGGAGGAGACTCACAACAGAGGGCCCATAGTATAAAAAAGTGAGGAAACCAGAATTGGGAACCTCCAAGTAGGTGGCCGAGAGCACCGACATTATGGGATACAGGCCGGAGTGAGCTCACAGCAGAGGGCCCACATCCTGAAACTATGAGCAACCCAGACGTTTGGACCACAGAGCAGAAGGCCCACATCCCCATGGGGATGGGAACCTGGCAGGAGTCTCATTGCACCAGTGGGCACACATCAGAAAATGTGGGGAGCCCAGCAGTTAGGGCCTGACACAAGAGGGCCCTCATCACCGAGGAGAGTAGGGTTCAGCAGGCTCCAACTGCTACCAGAGGGCCGACGTTGCCAAAGCAGGGTGCGCCAGCAGGCAGGAGTGACCTCAGAGCAGAGGGCCCACCTCACACAAGTATGAGGAACCCAACTAGGGTCAAACTCTCACCAGTGGGCCCACTTCACCAAGTGCATGGGAACCAGGCAGGAGTGTCCTCACACCAGTGGGGCCACATCAGCGAAAGGTGACGAACCCAGCACACGTGGCCTCAAACCAGAGAACACACATCAACGAGGGGCTGGGAGTGAGGCATGCAGGAGGAGCCTCAAAGAACAGGTCCCATGGAATAAAAAAGTTGAGGAATCCGGCAAATGGAACCCCCCAGCAGGCAGCCAGGAGCAGCGAGGCTATGGGATCCAAGCCTGAGTGAACTCACACCAGAGGGCACACATCCTGACACTGTGAGCAACCCAGACATTGGTACCTCAGAGCAG
>NW_021700204.1:0-3001 GCF_005190385.1 Monodon monoceros
TAATGTGCTGTTGGATTCTGTTTGCTAGTATTTTGTTGAGGATTTTTACATCTATGTTCATCAGTGATACTGGCCTGTAGCTTTCCTTCTTTGTGACATCTCTGTCTGGTTTGGTATCAGAGTGATGGTGGCCTCGTAGAATGAGTTTGGGAGTGTTCCTTCCTCTGCTATATTTTGGAAGAGTTTGAGAAGGATAGGTGTTAGCTCTTCTCTACATGTTTGACAGAATTCGCCTGTGAAGCCATCTGGTCCTGGGCTTTTGTTTGTTGGAAGATTTTTAATTACAGTTTGAATTTCAATGCTTATGACTGGTCCCTTCAAGACTTATTTATTTTATAACAAGGAGTCTTTTGATGCCCTTCACACATTGTACCCATATATACTTGTTTAATTCCTGTGCTCATAGAGCAGGCAGATGTCTTTTCATGTATTTCTTATACCACCTTCCATACACAAACACTTGGCTCTTTAAGTGAACGTATTTATTTATAGATGTCAAAGTTTAAATTTTTTGAGTTTCTTCAAATACTTACACATGCACACATATTTGAATAATGCCTTGGAAGTATAATATCCATTTTTTTCTATTAGAAAAAGATCTATTACTATGAAAATGGTCATTACTTTCCTATGAGTCTTAATGAACACACCCTTTCAGTGTTGTTCATAATCCCACACAAGATGAATAAAGAGATGCATGTACTATAGCCAGTGGTACATAGTGGATCAGATACATCGCAGACAGAAGTTCCCCAGAGTGAATTATCATCAATAATACATGCATATCTCTATTCTATTCTGAGTTAAACTCATTGCTGCTACTGAAAATCCATTGTGCAGATACTTGTGCTCGGGATGGGTCCTTATGCATTCAATACTTTATTTTTGGTTAATATTGCATTCACTTCTAGATTAGAACAAATTATAGGGGGTATGGAGTGTCTTCTGGAAAACACATGTTTTTACATGCTCTCAGTTTTCTTTAGGAATTAAACATTCCGATAAAAATGAGTGCCTTATTTAAAAAGAACAGCTGGGAATTCCCTGGCATACCAGTGGTTAGGACTCCACACTTCCACTGTAGAGGACATGGGTTCAGGGAACTAAGATCCCGCAAGCCACATGGCATGGCCAAAAATAAATAAATTAATAAATATTAATTATAAAATTTTTAAAAATTTTGAAATCTACTTCACAGAAACAGACTTACAGCCATAGAGAATAGACTTGTGGTTGCCAAGGGGGAGAGGGTGTGTGGGAGGGAAGGATTGGGAGTTTGGGATTAGCAGATGCAAACCATTATATATATATATGTATGTATAACTGAATCACTTTGTTGTATAGCAGAAATTAACAACATTGTAAATCAGCTATACTTCAATAAACTTTTTTTTTAAAAAAATAAAGTTTCGTGGAGGAGAACTGCTATCATACTGAACACTCAGCAGAAGGAAAGGGTTCTTTCACAGACTAACAGGCTGGGGACTGGTACTGGTCCGCAGCCTGGGGCTTGGGGACCCCTGAATAGAGAACAGATAAACTACAAGGTCCTACTGTATAGCACAGGGAACTATATTCAATATCCTGGCATAAACCATAATGGAAAAGAATATGAAAAAGAATATATATATATAGGTATAACTGAATCGCTCTGCTGTACCGGAGAAATTAACACAACATTGTAAATCAACTAGACTTCAATAAAAGATAAATAAATAAAAAATAAAACCTACTTGGAATGAAAATTTCCAAATCAGTACTTATAAAACACCCACAGTTTTCTAATTCTACACCCCACCACACACCCAATTTGGATTAAACAAAATGGTGACTATCAGATTAAACAGTAGTGATATATAATACAGTCCATCCTCACTCTTCACAGATTCAGTATTTGTGAATTTACTTACTCACTAAGATGTACTGGTAACTCCTATACAGTGGTTTCCTGGTCGTTTGTGGAAATGTTCAATGAGGTGAGAAAATGGAGTTTCCTGACCCACATGTTCTCAGCTGAAGCTGAACAGGGCCACACTCTGCCTTCTTGCTTTAGCTTATCCTGGAAACAGGTGTCCTTTTGGCTGTCTGTTTAGTGCACATTTTTCACACGTTTGTGTCTCTTTTTTCTTCTATTTAAAATGGCCCCCAAGCCTAGTGCTGAAGTGGTCTCTAGTGTTCCTGAGTGCAAGAAGGCTACCATGTGCTGTTAAAATAAAGTGGAGACAGGGATTGAAAATCTTCCAAGCCGACAAAACCACTTAAGCCATGGACACAAGCTAAATCTAGCTTATTTCATGAACATGAGTGAAACATCACTAAGGTGATTTCTTGGAAATGCGTCTGATAATCATAAAAGACACTTAAGTCATCTTCCTAGAAGTGGTATAAGATCATCACTGTTAACTAACCCCTGCCTCTGGAAACGCTCCTTCATAATAACCCATCACTGTAAAGGTTACACAACATCCTCATTGTGACTTTATAAGCCAACTTGTCATGTCAGGCCTCAGAGCTTCCTACCAGTTTTGAATTTGAAAGTTCTCAATTCATAAACTGTTCTTACTTGCACAGTCAATTCTTCCTAAATACTGTTTCACTGATTGGGTAGTTTTAATTTTGCTATTTCTGGATTTTGACAGTGCCTCAGGAAGAAAATATGTGTTAGGTGTATTTGTTCAGGCCTGAGTTATAGTGCTTTAGCCACCAGTTTAATGCTAATGAATTAACTATATATTAAACAGGTGTCTTGAAACACACAAAACAAGGTTATGTATTGACTGGTTGATAAAAATGTTGTAGTCAGAGTTTTGCAGAAACCTATCTCTCTATTAGGAGCAATGGTTCACTATTTGTTAATTCAGTGTTTACAGTAACTTTATAGAATAACTACTGCAAATAACAAGAATCAACTATACTTCTGCATCTGGAGAATAAAGAAGGTCTTGCTGTAAACGGCAGTCATTTCACTTCTCCATATAATTTAGTGTCGCTGAAATTAAAA
>NW_021700205.1:0-27887 GCF_005190385.1 Monodon monoceros
TTTTCCAGTTTCCTGTTGAGAGGTCATGATGAACCTCATAATGATATTAAAGGGACGTGGCTTGCATCCAGGTAAGTGATAAGGTGGGCCTTTTGCGCACAACAGACGATCTGATCTTCAGGTATCTAGGGAAGTGTGGATATTGTTCCTAACTGTTCTGTTGCCATCCTTTTTTGCATGTATTCAGGTAAGAAATGTTGTCCCAACCAATGCTAGTAAGCATTAGCCCTTATGATTTTAGAGATTAAATATAACGTGTGTTTTTCCTTAGTAATGACAGAAGGATATGTAGGTATCCAGGTCGGTTTTCATTTTGTTCATCACTTTTTTGTTTACCATGGCTTTGTGCAGTTATCTTGTCAAAGACAGGATTGTGTCTCTAACTAGGGTGTTGACATTGAACTCTTACAAGTTTCTGGGTAGATTTGATGGGCCTCATTTTTTTTTTTTTTTTTTTGGGGGGGGGTGGGTACGTGGGCCTCTCACTGTTGTGGCCTCTCCCGTTGCAGAGCACAGGCTCCAGACGCGCAGGCTCAGCAGCCATGGCTCACGGGCCCAGCCGCTCTGCGGCATGTGGGATCTTCCCAGACCGGGGCACAAACTCACGTCCCCTGCATCGGCAGGCAGACTCTCAGCCACTGCGCCACCAGGGAAGCCTGGGCCTCATAAATTTGATGGAATTTTCCTAGGGATTCAGATAATACATGTATTTCTAATTCATTATTTATCACCAGTCTTTATAATATCAAATGAAGAGGTGATGGTGGGCCTTACTCACATCATATCTTAACTGGACACCAGCAAAATGCAGAATTGAATCTTATTATTAGCTGGGCCATCATCTCTTGATTGGTATTTTTGCAGACGTTTACTTAAGAGGAGATGCTTTTATGGTAAAATCTCTCCAGAAAGTGGGCATAGAGGGAACCTACCTCAACATAATAAAGGCCATGTATGACAAACCCACAGCAAACTTTATTCTCAATGGTGAAAAACTGAAAGCATTTCCTCTAAGATCAGGAACGAGACAAGGATGTCCACTCTCACCACTGTTATTCAACATAGTTTCGGAAGTCCTAGCCACGGCAATCAGAGAAGAAAAAGAATTAAAAGGAATCCAAATTGGAAACGAAGAAGTAAAACTGTCACTGTTTGCAGATGACATGATACTATACATAGAGAACCCTAACGATGCCACCAGAAAACTACTAGAGCTAATCAATGAATTTGGTCAAGTAGCAGGATACAAAATTAATGCACAGAAATCTCTCTCTCTTTTTTTTTTTTTTTTGCGGTATGCAGGCCTCTCACTGTTATGGCCTCTCCCGTTGCGGAGCACAGGCTCCGGATGCGCAGGCTCTGGACGCGCAGGCTCAGCGGCCATGGCTCACGGGCCCAGCTGCTCCACGGCATGTGGATCTTCCCAGACCGGGGCACGAACCCACGTCCCCTGCATCGGCAGGCGGACTCTCAACCACTGCGCCAACAGGGAAGCCCCAGAAATCTCTTGAATCCCTATACACTAATGATGAAAAATCTGAAAGAGAATTAAGGAAACAGTCCCATTTACCACTGCAACAAAAAGAATAAAATACCTAGGAATAAACCTACCTAGGGAGACAAAAGACCTGTATGAATAAAACTATAAAACACTGATGAAATAAATTAAAGATGATACAAACAGATGGAGAGATATAAAATGTTCTTGGATTGGAAGAATCAGCATTGTGAAAATGACTATACTACCCAAAGCAATCTACATATTCAGTGCAATCCCTATCAAACTACTAATGGCATTTTTCACAGAACTAGAACAAAAAATTTCACAATTTGTATGGAAACACAAAAGACCCTGAATAGCCAAAGCAATCTTGAGAAAGAAAAACGGAGCTGGAGGAATTAGGCTCCCAGACTTCATACTGTACTACAAAGCTACAGTAATCAAGACAGTATGGTACTGGCACAAAAACAGAAATATAGATCAATGGAACAGGATAGAAAGCCCAGAGGTAAACCCACACACATATGGTCCCCTTATTTTTGATAAAGGAGGCAAGAATATACAATGGAGAAAAGACAGCCTCTTCAGCAATTGGTGCTGGGCAAACCAGACAGCTACATGTAAAAGAATGAAATTAGAACACTCCCTAACACCATACACAAAAATAAACTCCAAATGGATTAAAAACCTAAATGTAAGTCCCGACACTGTCAAACTCTTAGAGGAAAGCATAGGCAGAACACTCTATGACATAAATCACAGCAAGATTCTTTTTGACCCACCTCCTAGAGAAATGGAAATAAAAACAAACAAATGGGACCTAATGAAACTTCAGAGCTTTTGCACAGCAAAGGCAACCATAAACAAGATGAAAAGACAGCCCTCAGAATGGGAGAAAATATTTGCAAATGAAACCTGACAAAGGGTTAACCTCCAAAATTTACAAGCAGCTCATGCAGCTCAATATCAAAAAAACAAACAACCCAATCCAAAAATGGGCAGAAGACCTAAATAGCCATTTCTCCAAAGGAGATATACAGATTGCCAACAAACACAGGAAAGGATGTTCAACATCACTAATCATTAGAGAAATGCAAATCAAAACTACAATGAGGTATCACCTCACACCGGTCAGAATGGCCATCATCAAAAAACCTACAAACGATAAATGCTGGAGAGGGTGTGGAGAAAAGGGAACCCTCTTGCACTGTTGGTGGGAATGTAAATTGATACAGCCACTATGGAGAACAGTATGGAGGTTCTTTAAAAAACTAAAAATAGAACTACCATACGACCCAGCAATCCCACTACTGGGCATATATCCTGAGAAAACCATAATTCAAAAAGAGTCATGTACCACAATGTTCATTGCAGCTCTATTTACAATAGCCAGGACATGGAAGCAACCTAAGTGTCCATCAACAGATGAATGGATAAAGAAGATGTGGCACATATATACAATGGAATATTACTCAGCCATAAAAAGCAATGAAACTGAGTTGTTTGTAGTGAGGTGGATGGACCTAGAGTCTGTCATACAGAGTGAAGTAAGTCAGAAAGAGAAAAACAAATACCGTGTGTTAGCACATATATATGGAATCTAAGAAAAAAAAAAAGGTTCTGAGGAACCTATGGGCAGGACAGGAATAAAGACGCAGATGTAGAGAATGGACTTGAGGACATGGGGAGGGGGAAGGGTAAGCTGGAACGAGATGAGAGAGTGGCATGGACTTATATATACTACCAAATGTAAAATAGGTAGCTAGTGGGAAGCAGCCTCATAGCACAGGGAGATCAGCTCTGTGCTTTGTGACCACCTAGAGGGGTGAGTTAGGGAGGGTGGGAGGAAGATGCAAGAGGGAGGAGATATGGGGATATGTGTATATGTATAGCTGATCCAGTTTGTTATTAAGCAGAAACTAACACAACATTGTAAAGCAATTATACTCCAATAAAGATGTTAAAAAATTTTTTTGAAAAATAAGATATATTGGGCTTCCCTGGTGGTGCAGTGGTTGAAAGCCCGCCTGCCGATGCAGGGGACACGGGTTTGTGCCCCGGTCCAGGAGGATCCCACATGCCGCGGAGCGGCTGGACCCGTGAGCCATGGCCGCTGAGCCTGCGCGTCTGGAGCCTGTGCTCCGCAACGGGAGAGGCCTCAACAGTGAGAGGCCTGCGTACCGCAAAAAAAAAAAAAAGATATATTGAGTTCATAGTTTTTCTTAGGCCCTTTTCTAGGTACTTGATAGTCTGTGTCAGTCGAGGTCCTCCACGGAGCGGAAGCCAAGAGGAAATGATCAGTTAAGCGTGCTAGAGGCATATTGGGGAAACCCCTGTGCAGGACGGAGTGGAGGAAACAGTAGCAGGCCAGGGGGGTCTTCCGGCTGCGGTATAGGTCTGATGCCGGTGAGAGGAGGCAGGGAAGGGAGCAGGCGCGCTGGGGAGGGGGCCCTCAGACTGAGGTGCAGTCTACGAAGTCTTGGGCCATATCAGTGGGTCATCTTCAAGCTCATCTCCCGTCAGAGGAGTCTCTTGTCCCCCAGCAGTGGGCCTGAAAGGGTTTCTCTGCTGTGCTTCATTGTCGCCCGCTTGCAGCCTAGGGGAAGCACAGCCTCAGTGCAAACCCTCGGGAGGATCCAGAGCTGAGGCTGTGAAACACTTAGGCTCCCAGCAGCAGATTCTCTAGAAGGAGCTCTGGCTGGTGCATGTCCATGGTCACCACACAGCTATCGTGTTCAAAGGTCACAACCCCTCTTCCAAGCATTTTATAATCTCCAGTTAACAAAAGGGGAAACAGGGCTTAAATAAATTGCCCCAAAGCACTTGGCCCTGAAGTGGTCCAGCCAGCTTCCAAAGCCAAGTTTTAAAGACCCCCAAACCGTGTTTTTTCTTCTGTCATGTGGTAGATTAAATTATTGTTCAGCAAGTATGTAGCCTCCTACCCCCACCAATCTCCATGGGAGGGATCATTCTGCCCCATTGACGTGACCTTGGCATGTGTCTTGTTTGGGCCATGGAATGTGGGTATAAAGAACTATGAGCCAGTTGTGAGCCTCAGCTTTGAGAGGCATCATGTGTTTGCCCTCATCTCTTCTAGGAGAAGCCATATCAGGAGAAGATCAGACGCCCAGTCAAACCCTGCCTGAAGCAAAGCACTTTACCCCCCACCTAGCCAACCTGCAGATCCAAAAGTGAGCAATAAAGGCTTGTAGTTGTACATCATTGAGATTTGGGTGATTTCTTAGGCAGTATTACTTTGGCAAGAGCTGACTGATACATATCATGTTGCCAACAGAAGGAGTAATTGATGCTGCCTGAGGGAGATGGTAAAGACTTCATGGAGGAAGTAACATTTAAGCAGATTATTCTTTTCTGCGGTACGCAGACCTCTCACTGTTGTGGCCTCTCCCATTGCGGAGCACAGGCTCCGGACGCGCAGACTTAGCGGCCATGGCTCACGGGCCCAGCCGCTCCGCGGCATGTGGGATCTTCCCAGACCAGGGCATGAACCCGTGTCCCCTGCGTCGGCAGGTGGACTCTCAACCACTGTGCCACCAGGGAAGCCCCAGATTATTCTTAAAAATAATAAAATTCCATTTTTAATTCCAGTTTTGAAAGAAGGTTTATCTATTTTCATTGTCAAAAGTTTGGAAAATATGGCAAGTATTAAAAGGAAAGTCAAAGAGATTACATCTGTTGATATTTTTTATATTAGAGTCCTTCTCCTTGCATACTATGCCTTTATACACTCTGGGGCTTTGCCTTTTATGACCTAACCTACTATCATCATCAATCTGCATTCTTATTTATTTATATTTTTGGCTGCATTGGGTCTTTGTTGCTGCACGCGGGCTTTCTCTAGTTGCTGCGAGCAGGGGCTCCTCTTTGTTGTGGTGTGCAGGCTTCTCATTGCTGTGGCTTCTCTTGTTGTGGAGCATGGGCTGTAGGCATGCAAGCTTCAGTAGTTGTGGCACGTGGGCTCAGTAGTGGTGGCTCACGGGCTCTAGAGCACAGGCTCAGTAGTTGTGGCACACGGGCTTAGTTGCTCCGTGGCATGTGGGATCTTCCCGGACCAGGGCTCGAACCTGTGTGCCCTACATTGGCAGGTGGATTCTTAACCACTGTGCCACCAGGGAAGTCCCAATCTGCATTCTTATATATATCAGATATTCTTTGAAAACAGTTTATAATGGTTGCATTATATTCATGGCAGCATTAATGAGCTTCAAGGACAAGTTGAAGCACATCAGAAGGACATTCTTCCATTCATTTGTATAAAATTATTTATTGAGTACTTACTATGTACCAGGCAGTGTTCAAGGTACTAGGAAAACAACTGTTACAAAGAGACAAAGCCGCAGTGTCTGTCAACAGGTGGCCAATAAAGAAATCATAGCGTATCCATACAATGCAAGACTACTCAGCAATAAGAAAGAGCTAACTACTGATAGGGGCTGCAACATGGAGGAACCTCAGAAACATTATGCTGTGTGAAAAGAGCCAGACACCAAGGGCTCTATGTTATGACTGCATTGTTATAAAACTCTAGATGATTCAAACAAATCTCTAGTGACAGGAAGCAGACTAACAGGTGTGGGAGAGGACGGGACAGGGAGGGAAGAAAGGAATTATAAGGGGCATGAGAAACCTTTCTGGGGGTGGATATGTTTATTATCTTGATTGGGGTAATGTGGTCATGAATGTATACATGTCAAAACTTAAAAAAATTTTTTTTATTTTATATTGGAGTATAGTTGATTTACACTGTTGTGTTACTTTCAGGTGTACAGCAAAATGGTTCAGTTATACACACACATATACTATCCTTTTTCAAATTCTTTTCCCATTTAGGTTATTCCAGAATATTGAGTAGAGTTTTCTGTGCTCTACACTAGGTCCTTGTTGGTTATCTATTTTAAATACAGTAGTGTGTATATGTCAATCCCGAACTCTCAATTTATCCCTCCCCCTTACCACCTTTCCCCTTTGGTAAGCACGAATTTGCGTATGTCAAAAGTTTAAATATGTGTGGTTTATTGCATGTCAGTCACACCTCAGTAAAGCTGTTAAAAAAGTCATAGTAGGGTGGGGTCTGACAAAGTGGAGGATAAGCATCTGGGCAGCAGGAAAAGCACGTATAAGGCAAAGAGGCATTTTATTTACTAAACACATAAAACTTACCATCTCCTAGGCAATGTTGCAAAAGTTTTACAAATATTAACTCATTTTCTCCTCACAGCCTCCCTGGGAGGTAAGTACTATTAATGTCATCCCCACCTTGCAGATAAAAGAAATTAAGGCGCAAAGATGTTAAATAACTTGGCCAAAGTCACGGAGTAATGGTCATAGCTGGGCTTTGCATCTGCAAACCTAGATTTAGAATCCTGCTTGAAATCTGATGACAAGCTGCCTTCCAGGAACATATCTGGTAGTATTCACGGGTATATTTGAAGAGCCAGGTGTCTGTAACCAAAAGTGAATGGAGAAAAGAAGAAGCAGAAGACCTTGGAAATGTAGGTTGGGGTCAGTTTATTTCAGTCTGAAAAGCGCAGTCATATAACGTGAAGATGTATTGGAAGGCTTCTGAATGGTATCTGTATTTTGCATGGACTAATTTTCATTTATCATCAAATACTAATTATATCCTCAGTGGAACTCATCTGAAAGTAACTTTTCCATCACTCTTATAAAGGACTTAGTCCCAGATGCTCAAATTGATGAGATAATGTATTATGCTCCCCTGGTAGCTTAAGGTGACATTACTCACAAAAAGAGCTGCTCCCTTTTGGAGTGGGCATTTGGAGGCTTCCCTTGGTACCCGCTTGGGGAGATGCAAATAGAAGAGAAAGGCAGCCTCCCCATGAGCAATGACACAAAGGCTTTTGCTCTTCTCTCTGGCTTTAACTCTGCTCTCTTACAAAATCTCCTTTGCTTGTCTAAAACCCTGAGGAGGGTATGACTGGTAATTGGGCTATCAAATGCTATTAAACCCCAAAGCAGGCTACGAAGGTTCTTAAGGTTTATACCAACTACAAAATACACCTCGAGCAGCAGCTGTGTTGGGGACAGGAGCCTCCTGTCGCATGTCTTCCCAAATCCAGGAATTTATTGCTGCTCATCTTGGCTGGCCTGTGTCACTTCCTCTGGGAGCCCAGCCTGCAAATAGAAGACTCTCCCCAAGTCTTTCTCTCTCCTCTTCATTTCCTGCCAAAACATGTCTCCAGAATCCTGAAGAGATGAATGAGCCATTGCGGGGGTTGCCTTGAGGGACTCAGGAGCCCATCCCTCACAGGGGCCAGCAAAGCAGACTAAGCTCCCGGTGTTAGTCTGCCCGGCTGCCATAACAAGATACCACAGGCTGCCTGGCTCAAACATGAGGACTTGATCTCCTCACAGTTCTGGAAGCTGGCAGTCCTAGATCAGAATGCCACCAGGGTCAGGTTCTGGTGAGAGCATTCTTCCGGCTTATAGACGGTGTCCTCACAGGGCCTTCCTTCAGTGCATGCGCAGGGAGAGAGATGGTCCCCCTCTTATAAAGCCACCAATCCTATTGGATTAGGACTCCACCCTTGTGACCTCCTTTAACCTAAATTACCTCCTAAAGCCCCATCTCCAAATACAATTACATAGGGAATTAGGGCTTCAATGTATGAATTCAAGGGGGACGCAATTCAGATCATAGCACTCACCCTCCTCCAGATTCAGTGCTGCATCCATTTGATAGAGTGGGCCCCGGCATCCGTGCCTCTCCCCGTGTGAAAGCCACCCTCCCCCAACCCAGGCATTTGAGATTGTAAACTTGAGACCCATGCGTTAGATTTCAGCTTTCACAAATATTTTGTTCAGTGCACAGTTTTTAAACGAATTTAAATTAGCTGTCAACAGTTAAAACTTGGAACATAGCAAATCATCATTTGCATTCCCAGCTTTTCTTGATGGAAATCTGCAGTGGACTGTGTTTTAGTCTTTGTATTGGCATTGATAGCTCCAAGTCTAGCTTGTGTCCAATGGCTAAAACATCAGGGCAGGACCTTATGGAATCTATGGGGGGGTGGAGCCGAATTGCTTCTGGACTCATTTTATTTCTTCCACCCCTAATTAAGTTTTTCTCACCCTTTTCATCAAATTATTTATCTTTTGTTGCACCTTGCATTTATAATCCACTTCAAATTCAGGGGAAGATAAAACTAGGTATATGTGTGTGTGTGTGTGTACATATATATGTATGTGTGTGTATATGTATACACATATATAAATATACACCCTCAGTATCTGCTTGCTGCAAGAATGAATGAGTGAAAATGTGCCTGTGTGTATATGTGTATTCTCAAAATGTCCAAAGAGGACTCCTTACTGAATTCAGGAATAAATATAGCATTTGAAAGGCAACTTACTGTTTAACAAAATCTTGAAAAGAACTAATACATAATAAAGGGAAAACGTCTCATTCATAAATTAATGAATCTGTATCGTACTTCACACTTTACAAGGCGTGTTCCCAGATACTATCTTATATATGGTTCATATCTGGGAGCCATCAGGGAGAGGAGGGCTTGATGCTTACAGCTGAGCTGTAAAAATAAGCATATGAGCTACAGCTCACATCAAGCCCATTTGATGGTTTATCCCCATTCTGACACAGGCTCGAAGACATGGGTTCATGGGCAGTGCAAAAAGAGACTGATCTTCTTGAAATATTCGTCCAAGGCTGGTTCCTGGCATGTGTAAAACACTATATCATTCAAGGAGTCTTCACATTAATGATCTCACTAGAGGCTCACAGGAAATGTTATTTCCATTTAACAAACGTGGAAATTAAAGAATTATGAATGGTGTGCCAAGTTCACATGGCTATTTGGTGAAAGAGGTGGAGCTAAAACCCTGGACCTGACCACAAGCCCAGTTTTACTGTAGCAAGCTAGCCCAAAGTGTAGCCAGGGAACATAGTGCTATGGGATGTCAATAGGTATTACACAAAACAAAGTTAAGAAAAATTAAAAGCTCCATGATGAAATAGATTTAGAAGGTTTGAGATTAAACAAAGTCCAGCATTTTGCAAGACTTCTCAGAGACTTGAACATACTACCATCAATTGCCAAGTTATAATGGAGAATTTGGTATATAGTGTTTTCCCAAATCATAAGACCATGCAAGCCATTCTTTAGCAATGTCTCACACAACTAGTGTTCTTGAGGATGCACTTTGAGAAACATTTTCCTACATCAATCATGAGTTACATCCAACCCTGAGTGACATCACAGCCCTGTGAAATGTTCATTCTTAAGTCTGTATGTTATTGGGTCTAGGGACACAGAATTAGAAAAGAAGTTCATTGGAAATATGGAAAGTCTTCTGTGTTCATAGTCACTGGCGCTCTCCAGGGAAGGATCATCCTTCTCTACCCCATTAATGTCACACTTGGTTGTATAAGTTACTTTGGTCAATGAAATGAGAGTGGACCCACCTCGTGTGACTTACAGGCAGAGGTTCTAGAGCCAGCATATGATTTGCTATGCATCTTTTTCTCTGCCATGATGACCAGCCATGATTCAGATAGAGATAATTCCATCAGCCTGGGGCCTGGAGTGAGGACCCCATGGAGCAGAGGTGTTGACCAACCCAACTGTTCCCAACAATGAGAAATAATCCTTTGCTGTTGTAAGTGACTGACATTTGGGGGCATTTATTGCTGCAGCATAACCTATCCCATCCTGACCATTACAATTTCCAAAACACTTATCACATAATTAAGTATTGATAGGGTTTTTTTCTTCCACAAAGCCTTATTTATATGTAATATTTGAAGAGTCATTAAGACTCAGCAGAAAATTCAGTCGTCCTGAATTTAGATCTGTTTCTAACTTGTTTGCCCTTGATAATGTCACTGAACTCCCCTGAACTTCTACTTTTAAAAAATGCCTACATAGCTGTGTTCACATGGTTGATGAGGTGATCATATATATGGGAGTATTTTAAAAGCTGTGAAGTGCTAAGCAATTGTAAGACCTGTAAATGCAGCCTTCTGTCCTAGGCTGGATTTCAGAGCTCCGGCTTTGCAAATGAATGACAGTGAACACAGTAGCGTCCAAGTGGGGAAACAGGAAGTTAAATGGTCTTGATCCAGGTCTACGGTTCCGTTTCTTTGTACAGTTAACCCTTGAACAACATGGGTTTGAACCCCGTGAGTCTACTTACACACAGAGTTTTTTTTCTTTTTTTTTTTTCGGCCACGCCTCACGGCTTGTGGGATCTTAGTTCCCTGACCAGGGATCGAACCTGGGCCCAGGGCAGTGAAAGCACCAAGTCTTAACCACTGGACCGCCAGAGAATTCCCTAGATTTTTTTCAATACTAAATACTACAGTACTGCATGATCTGTGAGCAGTTGGGTGAATTCTCAGATACGGAATGGCAAATACAGAGGAACTGTGCATATGGAGGGCACACTATAAGTTATGTGTGTATTTTAAACTGTGTAGAGGATTGATGCCCTTAACCCCTGCTTTGTTCAAGGATCAACTGTATTTCATGAATTTTATAGCAAGAGCCTTCTAAATGAATGAATATTAAAGTTTCTCCATCTTTTATCAAGGTGCTTTGGGCTCTAAGTAAAAGAAACCCCAACTCACACAGACTTGAACAAGAGAATATTTCACCTGACCAAAACCATGTCCAGAGGTTGGGCAGGTGATAGGTAATTGACAACTTGATATTGTAAAAGACTCACGCTTTCTGAGTCTCCTTTCCACTGTCCTCAACACCAGCTTCATCCTAAATCTGAGGTTTCCTCATGGTGACTAAATGGCTGCTGGAAGAAATCATGTTTAGCATCTTCTTTGGTCACATCAAGTGAGAGACAGAGATATGAACACTTCACTCGTACAAGCTTGTAAGTCCTTCAATTTACCAAAAACATGTGCCAAGGGCTTGCTGAACTAATAGTGGAGGAGTCAGCTCAGGAGCTCAGATGAGGATATCAAAAGAAAATCAAGGATCGTTAGGAAGGAGGGAAGGAGAAACAGACAAGAAACTAATATTTTGCAAGACAGTGCAACAGGAGAAAATCTAGCACCTTGTGCATTTCCACAGACCTGTGAACTGTTTAATGTTCAGATTTGCAAACCTGATAGTTGGGCATAAGTAAGATCTCCTAACACTTAGCTCTACCATCTGTTGCTGACATAACAATTTTACATAATATGAAAAATGCCAGATGGAAGCTACGCATTAACTATGTCCAAGATGTTTTATGCTCACACAACATACACAGAATAGAAGGAATTAGTTTTGTTCCATAGACTGTTGAGCGCATAATTCTCCAGTTGTAATTCTGGCCATTGATGGATAAGGACAACTCCAGAGCTTCCTAAACACTTATGTTGCCATGGTGTTTGGAGGGCCATATGAACTGGTGGCCGTGGAATTTCTATGCAGGACAGACTTAGAAGCTACAATTTGTAGAGCTGAGGGCTGGAAAGGGGAAGGCACACATATTTGAAATTGTGTTTGCACAGCAAAGACACAGTTTTTAGCTTAGAATTTATATCGTGGTAAATAAGAATAGTAAAGTTTTCTAAAGATGTTTTTATTTTTACTGTATATAAAATTGAGAAACTATCAGTTGTACAGGTCATAGAATAAGAAGTCAAGTAATAGCTGTTGTTTTGGAGCAAAGGTGATGGCAAATGTTTTAGGGGAAATAAGATTCTTACCGTAAACTTTCTACAAGCAGGAAGAAATTTATAAAGTACAGGCAACAATTTCCCCATTTTGTTATAAAATGCTTCAAACGTATATTAATCTGGAGAGTGGTATAACAGACATCCAGCCACATGCTCAACACTTGGGTCTATCAGATGTTCACATTTTGACATTCTCCATTTCCACCTTTTGATGTATTCCCTTTCTTTCTGTAGTGATTACCCCATCTGGTATCAAGCTTCTGCATATTTTATACTATTACCATATGTGCATGTATCCATAATAAGACCATAGTTTTGAAAGTGGCATCGTATGGGATGTTATTCAGCAGCTCGCCCGTTCTTTCATTGTTTTGATGAGTTTTACCCTTGTTCTAGTTCCCTCTTTTGAACTGCTCTATAATATTCTGTTACTGAATATAGTACAATGTACTTGCCTGTTCTTCTGCTGATGAACACTTAAGCTATTTCCATTTTTCACCATCATAAACAGTGCTGCAAAGAACAATCTGATGTGTGCTTCCTCATGCACAGGTCAGAGACCTTCTCTAGGTTACAGATCTGCAAAGGTGGAGTGAGAAATTCTTCTCCATCCTGATTTATCAAGTAACAGCTACACCAACAATGTATATGAAACCTCCTTTTTCTTCATTTTGCCAATCTGTTGGCTATGAGAGCATTTTCTGCATAGCTAAAGAGATAGAGCAACTTTTGATTTATTTGATATTCAGATTTCCTCCTCTGTGAATTTGCTTCTTGATATATTTTGCCCATTGGGGGGCATTTGTCTTTTTCTTGCTGAATTATAAAAATATTTTTACATATTTTAGATACTAACATTTGCCGATTATATGCACTCAATATTTTCTTCCTGTCTATGACTTGTCTTTTAAATTTTGTTTAAGATGGTTTTTCATTGTATTTAAGTTTATAATTTTAGTGTAGTTATATTTGGCTACCTTTTCCTTAATTAAAGGTTTTTTTTTTCTTGTGCTTGTCTATGGAATCCTCAAGATTTATTCAGGGTCATACAGAGATTTTCCTTTATTCTCTTCCAGGTGTTTTTGTGGTTTCTTTTGTACATTTAGATATTTAATCTGCCTGGAATTTGTCTTTGCAAGGTGTAAGATAGTGACTTAATTTTCTTCCCAGAAGGATAATTAATTTTCCCAGACTCATTTCTTGACTAGTTCATACATTCCGTCCTGATTTGTGGGGTCCTCTCTGTCCAGCATCAAATCTCTACATGTGCCTGGGGTCTATTTTGTCCAACTCAAATAGCATGCTGTCTACATTACGATTAATAAGTAGTTAATTAATAAGTCTTGGTATCTGGTAGAGCAAGCTGTCTGGCTGTGTATTGGCTTTTGTGATGGTTAATTTTATGTGTCAACTTGACTGGGCCATGGTGTGCCCAGATTAAACATTATTCCTGGGTATGTCCGTGAGGGTGTTTCTGGATAAGATTAACATTTGAATTGGTGAACTCAATAAACTAGATTGCCCTCCCCAATGTGGACAGTCATCATCTAGTCCACTGAGGGCCTAAATAGAACAAAAAAGCAAAGGAAGGGAGGATTTTTTTCCCTTCCTGCCTGCGTGTTTGAGTTAGGACTTCAGTCTTCTACTGCCCTTGGACTGGGATTTATGCCATCGGTTCCCCTAGTTTCCAGGACTGGAATTAAACCATCAGCACTTCTG
This sequence comes from Monodon monoceros, assembly GCF_005190385.1. NCBI lineage: Eukaryota > Metazoa > Chordata > Mammalia > Artiodactyla > Monodontidae > Monodon > Monodon monoceros. The sequence goes on from NW_021700205.1 coordinate 13,902, forward strand.
GGCCTCCAGCTTGCAGACAGAAGATCACGAGACTTCTCAGCCTCCATAATTGCATGATCCAGTTCCTGATTCCACATGATAAATCTTCTTTTGTGTCCCACTGCTTTTGTTTCTCTGGAGAATCCTATTATGGTCTCGTTTCTCTCCTATACAAACGCTAGGGTCAGCTTGTCACTTCTACAGAAAACCCTGTTGGGATTTTAATTTTAATTCCATGGCATTTATAGATTAATATGGGGACAAGTGTCGTCTTCCTAATCTTGTATTTTCTTCATGAACCTGCTATATCTCTGCATATATTCAGATCAAATTTTACATTCTTCAGTACTGTTTTGTAATTTTCTCCATAAAAGGTTTTGCACATCTTGTATAAATTTATTCTTAGGTATTGTAACTATGAAACATACTTTTTGTAGCTATAAAAAATGAGAATGCTGTTTGAAAACATTTTCTAAGTGGTTATTGCTATATGTAAGAATGCAAAAAATGTTAGTATGTTGGTTTTGTACCCAGCACATTGCCAAACTTTGTTATCAGTCTAAAAGTTTTTTGTAAATTCTCTTGAATTTTCTATGGAGATAAACATACTGTTTATAAATAAGGACTGTTTTATCTCCTTTTAAAATATTCTTAGACATCTTATTTCTTTGCTTACCTAGAACCTCCAATGCAAAATTGACCAATGAGCTTATTCTTTCAATCCTGATGTAAATGGGAATGATTCCAAAGTTTCTGATGAAGTATGATACCTGCTAAAAAGGTTGATAACAGATATAACTTGTCAGGTAAAGGAAATTCTCTTCTATTCCTGGTCTGCTAGAATATCATAATTACTTCTGTTGAATTCTTTTATTAATTGAGAAAAATATAGTTTTTATGCTCTAGTCTTATGATATAAAACATTAATTGAATTCTAAAAGTTAAAATATTAATTCAGTGCTGGGAAAAACCGTACTTGAAATTATAGACATATATTATAAAGCCATAATCTTTTTGACATAAATAAATTATATCTTTCATATAGTCAAATATAATAATTTTATTCCTTTTCTTATTTTCTTAAGGAAATAATCCTATTTCCTTATTCTATGATAATCTTATTCCTTTTTAATTCTCTCTCTGACTTATACTTTGAAGGTCCTTCCCCACTTCAGTCAACTATCAACACTTCTCATTATTTTTTGCAATTGTTAAAAGCATTTGCATTTTGTTCTTTGTATGATGTGACATCTAACACTTTTCCTCCAGTCAATTATTTTTAACTCTTTGATGAATTATCTCTTGACCACTGGTTTGTGATGCTTCCTTTATTATATGTTATCTTCCCATATATATCAGGATTCTTTCTCTACATTTGCTTTGTTTCCATTGATGAATATATCCATTTTCATGCTAGGGTCATGATGTTTCTATTTCTACAGTTTTTTTAAATGTGTGTGTGTGTGTGTGTATGTACACACAAAAAGTAGAGCAATAAAATAATGCATCTTCTTCTAAAGGTAGTATTGAACCAGGATCCACTGACATAATTTTTTTTTAATTTGTATTATGCTTTAATGTCTAGCAGTGCAGCTCAAGTAATTACTCTTGGAATTGTGTTAAATCAATAAGCTAACTTGGACAAAACATGCTTCTATAATATTCATTCTTCTCACCTGATTATATGGGTATATATTCATTTACTTTTATGATTTTACATATTTTTTTCTTTGAACTCTCAGTAAATTTTGCAACGTTCCTTATATATTCATTTTTAACATTAAGGTTATATCTGGATATTTTGAGGTGGGGCAAAACCTCACGTATTCAATATTTTTTTGTTACTTTGGGGAGGGCAGGAAAGCTTGTTACTTTAATACACGTATCTTTAACCAGCCATTTTACTAAACATCCATAAAGATAACCAGTTTTTAATTATCTTGGGGTTTCTCGATAGGCAATTATATCATCTCCAAATAATACTTTTTGTTTTCTCATTTTCAATAATAATGTTCCTATATGTGTACTAGAATTCTATTAACTGATACAATGGTGGAGAGCTCCTTGTTCTCTTTCTGATTTTAATGGGATCCTGCCTCCTAGTTTTGTTATTCGTCCAGTAATGCTGGTGCTTATTAAATGACGTCATTCATGTTTTGTGTGGATTCTCTAGGCAGCTGGTAAGCTCCTTGTGAAGACAGGCCATCCTGTGCCAACACATCTAACGCTCTGGATCTGGCCTCAGCATCCCCGGGCACTGAGCAAGGAACTTGGTCAGGGCCAGAAAGAATCTGTCTTATGCTGGGTTCTGGGGAGGCAATAACAGACTGGGGCTGCTTCTCTCTGGATGTGGCCATGTGTCTAGACACTTCTGCCCTCCCACAAGCCACAAGAAGGCCTTGACTAAACAAAGAACAGAAAGTGGGTCTTCTAGAAAATTCTGTGCAAAGATACTAATGGCACCTGTTACCCTCTGCAGCGTACTTTTTCCTACTCACATTACAGTTCTTCATTCAAGTCAGAGCTAGTCATTGTAAAATGCCCAGTCCGATTCTAAGTCTACACAAGATGACTCAAGTTGGGAATCCAAAGGACTCAATAGCAGTGCCAAGGGCAGGGGCGGGTGTGGAGGTGGAGAGTGGAACACTCACAAGTCAGGGGGCTTTATTTCCCTCCCCAATCTCCATCAGATCCCCTCCACCTTTTTTATGTGCACCAACAATATTTTCTCAAGATAATATGAATTCCTTTGCTGACATATCTCTGAGACCCTGCCAACCTTCCAAATAGGTCACTGTTCTTAAGTTCCTCCCAGAGCTGCCGTGGAAAGAACTGAAAATTTGGAGAGGACCACCTTGAGTCATTGCCCTTATGAGAAAATTTCCAGAAAGCCTCTTGAGACGCCAAAAGACCTTGAATTTGCCCTTTTTTATTGCAAGGATCCTTAGCCGCACTTGAGCCTGCATTAATAAACTCATATAGCGTTTTTGGAGTCAACCCAGTGGGACCAAGGAGGGCGTGTGCCGTGAGCTAATCGTATGTGAGGCCATAAGCGGGCTTTTCAGGGACTCAGCCCAAAGTCTATGAGCCAACGTGTGTTCCACGAAGTAAGAGGAGGCTAAAGGGACGTGCACAGGCATTTATTCTCCCCTAACCCTCATAATCCTAGCTCCATACTGGACAAAGTGTTTTTACTAGCTCTAAAATCGGAGGGAAGTGCCTTCTTGTTAGGTCAATATTCCGAAGACACTGAAAGTTCATGACAGTCCACGGCTTCCGAGGAAGGGGAAAGCAGCTGGTCCGTCTCCTGGGCTATGGCCAGCTGCAAGGCTTTACTCAATGACAGCAGGGAAGCAATACATCAGGTACTATGAAGTCTCATCCACGAAGCGTTTGTCTCTAGAAAGTGTTGTACTTCAAGTAAAATGGTCGTGGACAAGTGAACTTCAGAATGACTTAAACAGCATTTTCATCTGCTTGAACCTGGCTTCTAATGAAAATAGGGAAGTATTAGCCTAATCCAGTCCTCCACTGGGGCAGCTCAGACGTGCTCTGGAAGATTTGAAAAGAAGCACAGCTGTGGACTCAGGCGTGAATTTCTGATTTACTGGCAGAAAACACCAAGTTCTCTTTAATCTCACTCGAGAGAGACAATTCTGTTAAAAATCACAGTTTTAAATGTAGCCTGTAGAACCAAGAAGTGTCAGTTGAATGCATTGATATTTCTCAGTTTAGAAAAGAGTGAATAGTTAAATTTAGCTTATCCAAACAACCCAAAAATGCCCCACCTATTCTTGTTCAAGGAATTTCAATAACTCTAACATAGGGTCAAGCAGTGAGGCTACTCACAGGAGACCCCACGTGGCCATCGTCAGGGCAGGGGTGGTTAATATCTATGCGATCCTCCAGGTGGGATACAGGACTGATGAGAGATTTTAGAACAGATGTTTTCAACCTTGGCTGCACATTGTGTAACAGGGAAGAGCCAAATCTGACTACATGTTGGATCTGTTTCTTTTACTTTAACCTTTGCTTTCCGCTGCTTTTGTTCACTAAAAGGATACTGTCTGGACATAGTGGCCTGCCTCGGGGAGCTCTTCCCCTCTGCCTGAATGGTAAACCAAAGTGCCTTTGTTCAGGGAAACATCCAGACCCTGTCCACCTGTGAATGGCTACAGGCAAGAAGAAATTAACACATCCCCTCCCCGAGGCTGGCCGTTCCAGGTGATATTTTCAAAATTTATGGCCTTTTTACTCTACTTCCTCATCTCCTCCCGCTCTGTGTGCTGTAAAAGAAACTGGCATCCAGACCCCGATAAGATGGTTTTTCAGAGACTAGTCTGCCATCTTCCCAGTCTGCCGGCTTTCCGAATAAAGTCGTCTTCCTTGCATCAACACCTCGTCTCCGATTTATTGGCCTGTCTTGCTGGGAGCGGAGCGAGCTTGGACTCGGTAACAATTGGACTCACCTGAGGAATTTTAAAATACTGACGCTGGGGTCCCGCCCCCAGAGATCCTAATTTAATTGGTCTGGGGTGTGGCCAGAGTGCCGAGAGTTTAAAAAGCTCCCCAGGTGATTGTGATGCACAGCTACAGTTGAGAAGCAGTGTTTAGAGCGGGGCTCGCCAGCCTGTTTTTACAAATAAAGATTTTTTTGGAACATAGCCACCCTTCATGTATATAGCAGCTGTGGCTGCTTTCCTGCCACGATGGCAGAGTTGAGTACGTGCAACAGAGGCCTTAAAACCTGCAATGACAAACATATTTACTACTTGGTCCTTTACAGAAAACGTCTGCAGAGCCGCTTTGAAGAGAAACTTCAGGAGGACATTGAGTATCATGTGAAAAGCCATTTTAGAGGGATTTTTGCTCAAGGTAACGGCAGAATTCCCTTAAGGGGATTCTGACAGAGACAAAATATTCAGAGGACATAAATATTAAGGGACGACAAAGGCAAATGAGCCTTCACAGCTGTGCCTGTTTTCCTTGGCCTGGAGCGGCAAGATGGAGGTCAGGAAGAAGGAAAGGCCAGGCAGGTTTATGCTGCAGAAGCAGGAGCTGTTTTTAGGAAGAAACAATCCTGAAAGGAAAAGGCTGTGAGGCAGAGACGAGCCAGGCAGCTTCAGGTAAGAGTTTAAAAGGTCTTGAGGGTGGAGGGTGGGGGTCGGAGGTGGAGCTGAAGCTGTCACCCTGTACGAGTGGCACTGCAGAGGTGGACGTCTCTGGTGATCTTTAGAAATTTGGCTGCGTGCTCTGAGTCATAATGCCCTTAGGCTGAGAGACTATAAAGTTATATATGTTTTCCATGCTTTTTTAAACATGTTTATTGGATTATAACTGCTTTACAATGGTGTGTTAGTTTCTGCTTTATAACAAAGTGAATCAGTTATACTTGCATGCTTTTTAAAATATTAGTTTTGGTTGTTTTGCAGTGTGACTCTGTACTATGACTGGTCCCAATGGAAGCCAGAAGTATTTGTGTTACAGGATGAATGTGTCTTAAAACCATCCATCTTCAACAGCCTTGTAGCAGTTGGAATAGAACATCTAGAGAGTCACCAGCAGGAAGGTAAAGAAGGAGTAAGATGGGTGAGGTAAAAGCTTGCAGAAGAGCAATGTAACATCACTGGGTCAGTTTTCCCAACTCTGAGCTCTAAGTAACTCTGATAGGACACATGTAAAGGAGCATCTGCTCTGCTCCTGGTCACTGGAATCCAAGACCATTTTATTCATCCATCTCCAATTTACTGTGAGGAATGGAACACCAGCACTTTAAGTGATTGTCCAAACCAACATTATCGCCAAAGTCATCGTCTTTTAGATCTTAGATTTCCGTCACTCAGAAACAAGGCTTTTAAAAGGTGGAGGACGGGAATTGGAATGAATACAAATGCTTGCCCCTGGAGAAGGCCTCCTAGAATTACCAGCAAACACTGCACTCTTTCCCTGGTTTGTCAGTTCTCCCAACACGAGAGAAATGGCTTAGGAACCTGCATTCCTCAAGACCCTGAATGATCGGGCACATATGGAGGTGACCTAGGATAATGTGAATCACGGGGTTGTCAGCCTTAGAGCAAGGGATCAAGTCAGATGCCAGAGGCAGGAAGCAAATCTGGGCTTCCAGCATCTTGGACAACCAACACGAGCTGGGTGTTTATCTCTAATTCAGAAACCAATCATCATTATTATCATTTATTCATCATATCATTATCATATTCCTACAGGCTGAACCCTGAGAGCATCTAACTCAAAAGAGTATTGCAATAAAATATCCATAGGAAGTGTGCCTGCCTACGGTATATTTCAAAAGTAGAATCCTTGAGTTTCAGCCCTTCTCCCATTTCTGTCTATGCTTATCTCTCTATACACGCTTATCATATTGTTTCATAAATATTGGAAGGCTTCGTTATCCAAGGATAATATGTATCTGAAAAAGGCTATTTAAAACAAATCCACCTAAAATAGGAACCAAATGTCATTAGTAAGTACTGGAAAAAAAGATTGGACCATAATTTCATTCTGAAAAAAAAATTTACTCTTAAAAAAAAGGAAAATAATTTTATACACTCTCAAATATTAAAGATTCAATACAATTGCCATATATTCTTAATATGAACAACAATGACACATGTTGATTTTTCTTTGGCCATAATTGTTCTGGAAAAACTGTATGATGGTTTTGTGTGGCCCTCTTTTCACAGTTGGCTTTCAGGCATGGTCTCAAAGGTCATCTTATAAAAACATTTGAAGGTTTCCTCAGTTTCCCACAGAGACCTTGCTAAGCCCTTGATATTCAAATCTTTTTTTTTCAAACCCCATACTCTGACATTGTAGAGGAGGAAAAATAATTTTCCCTCTACCCTTCTAGGTTCTTGGCTGAGACTCCTACCCCCCCTGTAATAAAAGAAAGATTAACAAGAGAAAGACAAAGAGAAGTTTCATAACATGTGCACCTCCTATATACATAGGAGAGACCCAGGAAAACTGAGTAAACATGGTCTAAGCCATAACCACCTTAAATATTGTCTTCAGCATGGTCAACAGGGATAAGGTTGCCTTCTCCATTGATAAGAATCTCTCTTCCTGATACAGAGGGAGACACCCTCACAAGCGGAGATTTCCTTTATAAATGTAAATTTCCCTTACAAAAGAGTAAGTTCTACTCTTTTTAGAGTTTTTTTCGTGTCTGCTTTTTCTCAAAAATAATCAGCTCAAAATATTCTTTATGCCAGAGAGGCACATTTTGGGGTGCCACATTCCGTTAGCCTTCATTTGGAGAGGAGGATGGGATTGCTGTTTCAGAGTGAGAAATGGACACAAGACAGCTGCTCTGAATAACTCTCATCCTGGACAGTATTCCGTCCTTGTTCATTTTCTCTTCTTCCAATGTTAACTCCAGCAGATTCTTATCTTGGCTTTGCCAATGATTTGAGCCATTCTCCTGGTCATCAGCTTTGTGAAATCCTTCATGTTAGCAAGCTGTGTGATTTCAGTTAAAAACTATTTGCATTACTTTGTTAGATTTTACAATACCTACGTTCAATGACACAGTTATTTACCTGCCTCCTTCACTAGATTAAGAACTCTTTAACGGAGAGGATGTGACTTATCTTGTACCGCCAATGACTGGCATAAAGTAGGCACCAATTAATGTTAGCTGAATTTAATGGCTTTTCATTTAAGATCTTCATCTTCAAATACTCACTAGTGTGAAAGGAAAATAAAAATGGAGTCAGTATTGCTAAGAGAGCTCTCTAAAATGGAGCCAGGAGACCACTGAGGAAGCATGACTTATGTACATCTCAGCCCGGATGGAATCTGACCTTTTGACCACTCATTGTCGTAACACAGCCATCCACAACATCTGGACAATGTTCCAGAAACTCGAGACACTTATTGGACCCTTACCCTAAAATAACTTATGACAGCCTATCCCTTCAGTACAAATATTTCTTGTGTCAGAGTACAGCCTTGTGTCTTTCACCTTGATAAGCTCCTGATTCTTGCTCTTACCCAGAACACTTTGGGCTTTACCCAAATCTGTGTCTCCCAAATTGCAATTCTTAAGACTGCAAATAAACTCTTACTTGCAGCCTCCTGCATTTTTTTGGTCGACGTTACCAAAGACGCCGACACAGTAGGCAGGGATATGCCTTAGTGTCAAAGAGGGATGCTTGGCTGGGGACAAATTTTACTAACTGGTCAGTTCCTTAGTATATTTTTAAATGTTACATTGACTTTTGCTTCCCTGAGCAATCTGTGAATATTTGAATAATAAATATTTGGACACAAGCACCACTGATACTGTTTAATTATCAGCCTTCTTAATGGAGGGGCTGTGACTTATTCATCTTCTACCTCTAATAACTACCATAAAGTCGGCATCAATTAACAGTAGTTGAATTGAATGTCTTTTCATGTAGTATCTTCATCTTCCAATAGTTCCAGGCCAAAGAGAACCACATAATAAGCAGCATGTCACCCAGTTAGATTATTGGCAGTGTTAGAAAGACAATCCGGAAGTAACTTTGAGCACATGCAATGTGTTCCATAAGTGTTCTTTGTTGTTGCTGGGTTTTTTTTTCATTTTTTAATTTAATTTTTATTTTACATTGGAGTATAGTTGATTTATAATGTTGAGTTCGTTTCAGGTGTACAGCAAAGTGAATCAGTTATACATATATATAAATCCATTCTTTTTCAGATTCTTTTCCCATATAGGTTATTACAGAGTGTTGAGTAGAGTTCCCTGTGTTACACAGTAGGTCCTTGTTGATTGTTTTATATATAGTAGTGTGTATATGCTAATCCCAACCTCCTAATTTATCCCTCCCCCCTTCCTTTCCCCTTTTTACCTTTTCCATCCCCACACTTTCAGTCTGTATGTGTCCCTAGATCTGAAATGGGTCTCTTATAGACAGCATATATACGGGTTTTGTTTTGTTTTTATTATTTTTTATTGATGCATTTTGTTTTTGTATCCATTCAGCCAATCTATGTCTTTTGGTTGGGGCATTTAATCCATCTACATTTAAGGTAGTTATCGATATGTATGTTCTTATTGCCACTTTGTTGATTGTTTAGGATTTGTTTTTTTATAAATTTATTTATATATTTATTTATTTTTGTCTGCATTGGGTCTTCGTTGCTGAGCGCGGGCTTTCTCTAGTTGCAGCGGACGGGGGCTACTCTGTGTTGCGGTGCTCAGGCTTCTGACTGTGGTGGCTTCTCTTGTTGTGGAGCATGGGCTCTAGGCACACAGGCTTCAGTAGTTACAGCACGCAGGCTCAGTAGTTGTGGCTCGTGGGCTCTAGAGCACAGGCTCAGTAGTTGTGGGATCTTCCTGGAGCAGGGCTTGAACCCGTGTCCCCTGCATTGGCAGGTGGATTCTTAAACACTGTGCCACCAGGGACGTCCTAGGATTTGTTTTTGTAGGTCTTTTTTCTTCCCTTCCTCTTTTGTTCTCTTCTCTTTAGTGTTGTGTTTGGATTCCTTTTCTTTTGTGTGTGTATCTGTTGTAGATTTTTGGTTTGTGGTTACCATGAGGTTTTGATATAGCAGTTGCTGGTCTCTTAATTTCAAATGCATTTCCAATATCCTGCCTCTGTATTCTCATGATTGCTGGGTTTGATATCTTATTTGTGTGTGGATGATTTCCTAGTTTTATTGTATGTTTGCCTTTACTGGTAAGCTTTCCCATTCATAATTTTCTTGTTTCTAGTTGTGGACTTTTCTTCTCCACCTAGAGAAGTTCTTTTAGCATTTATTGTAAAGCTGGTTTGGTGGTGCTGGATTCTCTTAGCATTTGCTTGTCTGTAAAGCTTTTGATTTTTCCATTGAATCTGAATGAGAGCCTTGCTGGGTAGAGTATTCTTAGTTGTACTTTTTCCCCTTTCATCACTCTGGTCTGCAGTTTCTGCTGAAAAATCAGCTGATAACCTTATGGGGATTCCCTTGTATGTTATTTGTTGCTTTTCCCTTGTTGCTTTTACTATTTTCTCTTTGTCTTTAATTTCTGTCAGTTTGATTAATATGTGTCTTAGCATGTTCCTCCTTCAGTTTATCCTGTATGGGACTCTCTGCACTTCCTGGACTTGAATGTTTCCTTTCCCATGTTAGGGAAGTTTTTGGCTATTATCTCTTCAAATATTTTCTCAGGCCCTTTTTCGTCTCCTTCTGGGACCCCTGTGATGTGAGTGTTGGTGTGTTTAATGTTGTCTCAGAGGTCTCTTAGACTGTCCTCATTTCTTTTCATTCTTTTTTCTGTAGCAGTGATTTCCACCAATCTGTCTTCCAGGTCACTTATTCGTCCTTCTGCCTCAGTTATTCTGCTATTGATTCCTTCTAGTGTATTTTTCATTTCAGTTATTGTATTGTTCATCTCTGTTCATTAAATCTTCTAGCTGTTGAACATTTCTTGTATCTTCTCTGTCTGTGCTTCCATTCTTTTTCCGAGATCTTGTATCATCTTTACTATCATTATTCTGAATTCTTTTTCAGGCAGATTGCCTATCTCCATTTCACTTAATTGTTCTTCTCGGATTTTATCTTGTGCCTTCATCTGGGACATATTCCTCTGCCGTCTCATTCTGTCTAACTTTCTGTGTTTCTGGTCGTTTCTCAGGCTTCAGGTTTGTAGTTTCTCTTGCTTCTCGTGTCTGCCTCCTGGTGGGTAAGGTTGGTCCAGGGTCTTGTGCAGGTTTCCTGGTGAGAGGGACTGGTGCCTGTGCACTGGTCGTTGGAGCTGGGTCTTGTTCCTTTGTTGGGCAGGGCCATGTCAAGGGGTGTGTTTGGAGGGGCTGTCTGCTGATGGATGGGGCTGTGTTCCCACCCTGTTGGTTGCTTGGCCTGAGGCATCCCAGCACTGGAGCCTGTAGGCTGCTGGGTGGGGCCAGGTCTCGGTGCCAAAATGGCGACCTCCAGGAGAGCTCACACCAATGAGTTTTCCCTGGGGCCTCTGCCACCAGTGTCCTTTCCCCCACGGTGAGCCACAGCCAACCCCCGCCTCCCCAGGAGACCTTCAAAGACCTGCAGGTAGTTCTGGCTTATTCTCCTATGGGAGTCACTGCTTTGCCCTGTGTCCCAGTGCATGTGAAAACTCGTGCGTGCCGTGCAAGAGTGGAGTCTCTCTTTCCCCCAGTCTTGTGGAGCTCCTGCACTCAAGCCCCACTGACCTTCAAAGCCAAATGCTCTGGGGGCTCCTCCTCCCAATGCCAGACCCCCAGGCTGGGGAGCCTTAAGGGGGGTTCAGAACTCTCCTGTGGGAGAATCTCTGTGATATAATTATTTCCAGTTTGTGGGTTGCCCACCCGGTGAGTATGGGATTTGATTATATCGCGAATGTGCCCCTTCTACCATCTCGTTGTGACTTCTTTGGTTGTAGCATATCTTTTTTGGTAGGTTCCAGTCTTTTTTGTCGACAGTCGTTCAGCAGTTAGTTGTGATATTGGTGTTTTCATGAGAGGAGGTGAGCTCAAGTCCTTCTACTCCGCCATCTTGTCTCCTCCCTCTATCCATAAATGTTCTTTGAATTGAATAATGGATCTTTAAACAAGATAGAGAAGACTTTATTTTACCTACAACCTTGCATGGAAGTCTTGAGTGACCATAATAGTCATATAGTCATTCCTAGTCTGTCTCTGTCTCTGTCTCTGTCTCTGTCTCTGTCTCTGTCTCTCTCTCTTTCTCTTTCTCTCTCTCAGCATTGACATCCTGAAGGACTAAGGGAATGGCTTACAAGAGCCAAATATCTCTATGTTGATGATAATATAACAGAGATTCAAGATGCCCCCAAAGAAAGAGTATTTGCTAATATGGGCATTGTGTGTACTCGCTTTTAGTGGAAAGATGTTTCAGTACGCTTATTCATTCCTCCCATCTTCAGGAGATTTTGTAGCCATTTGACTTACTTGGTGACTCTTGCCCTTTCAGGAAGCAGCCATAAATGCAAAGCTCTCAAAGGAGAAAGTCTGTTGGTCTCATTCCAAAGGCTCCCTTTAGTCAAGATTAGAAAGATAGGAGATAAAGATCCTCTCCCATCACCCTTGATTTTAAATACACAAATTAAAAAGCACATTAATCCTTTGTTTAAAAAGAAAACCAGAATGTCACAAAAGGCAGGAATAATTCAAATGCAGTTTAGGCTAATGAGGGGACTGTATCCTTTCACTGTTTGGTTCTGGGAGCTTTTCAGTCAGCATTGGCAAAGCTTCTGAACGACAGTAATTACCAAATAAAAATTGGCTTCAGTGCATTGTCTAACTGTGTTCACAGTTTGGCATGAACGGACTTACGATCCTTTTATTTCAACAGGAACTACCAGTCCTCCCTTCACTTCAAATAACCTATTCATCTCAGCATAAAAACGGCTAAAATACACCCGCAGAATATTCTGCCTCTGCACACAAGCAATAGACAGCAGGAGTCAGCTTCTACCAACGGGCACCCATATAGCAGGCTTTGAAAAACTCCATCCAAAACAGAGACTCTAAACGTCTCTTAAATATTTATTTTTAGAAAACAGCAATTATTTGGTTTCACTTCTTTTTACTACTCTGGATATTTTGTTCAAAAGTAAATTCATTCCATTTTGTATAAAATGGTCCAAAATAAAGATTATAATAAGGAATTTATGCTTAAATAGTGATATGTGGCTGCTACTCAGATGCATAGATTAATACTTTCTATTCTTGGGTATAAGTGGCATAGGTATATATCTCACTATCATAAAGAATCACTTTATCAGAAACCACCTAATGGGTGGCATCATCAAGCAGTTTACTTTACTCCCAACACCCATCTGCAAACCATTCTCTTTGCTACCCTCTAGATAGCTTGAGGTAAATGTGTATATACATATAAACCACATGTCCAAATCCTAGAATAGCATTCAGAAAGGCAGTCTCTATAAAAAAAATAGAGACCTTTGTACAGAACTTTGTGTTGTGGTATAATACAGGGTATGTTAAAACGCTGACCCGAGACAATCTACAGATATAATGGTTATAAATGTCAGGGAGGAAGAAATGTTCTACCCTTCTAGTTTTTCCAGCTGGTCTAAGAATTACATTGACATGAGACGGATTAACAGGAGAAAATCAGAAGTTTAATAACATGTGTACATGGGAGAGACCCAGGAAAACTGAGTTACTCGCCAAAATGGCCAAAGCCCTCACCTTAAACAGCATCTTCAGCTAAAGACAAAAGAGGACGTGGGGGTAGAAGTTTGGGACTTCAAAGGGGAGGAAGGCAATTGACGTGGAGATGGAAAAGCACGTGTTTGGTAAACAAATGTTTGCTGGGTCCTGCAGAGACAATGGGACACAGAGTGGACTCTGATCTCTGGGCCTGCCCAGTACCCCAACTACACCTAGCCGCCATATTCTTTGAAGATATTTCTGGTGACTGCTCTATTCGGGGCACAGGCCCTTTATCTAAAGTCTTTAAGCAGCTAAGAGGGAAGTAAAAAGAAAACTTCCTGAGTCTTCTGTTTCTTAAAAAGAATCAGCCTAAATTAATCCTCATGCCAAAGAGACACAGTTTGGGGTGGCAAAGTTTTCTCCCCTGTACAAGGTCAGTTCCAGCCACAACTTTTTTATTGGTCAGTATCACATCATGTCCTCATGGCATTGTGAGCTTAGCAGTTGTTACCTTTGGCTTTTGGGTTCTCAGCATTGCTCCACTGGGTGTATACCAACTGTACACATTGGGTTGTCCCAAATGTACATTGGACCTGGTGACTATTTGGCTAACGTGGGTGTATAGCTATCGCAGAATGGGGTCCTGGAAAGGGCACTCTCCAAAAAGTTGGGAGACTTGCTTCTACTCTTCAATCTATTATTGCCTGTATATAACATCAGGTAACTCTCTTTACCTCTCTGAACTTCAGATGCTATTGTTTAAGGATAGAGGAAGGAGCTGGTCCACATGATTCCCTTTGTCTCAAAGTGTATTTCATAGAGAAATGATCTGATGAGATACAACAATGCTTGTTACTATGCCCTTCTG
>NW_021700206.1:0-2374 GCF_005190385.1 Monodon monoceros
GCTTAACTAACAATCTCCCCACTTGGAGAATCAGCACCTTTAACCTCCTGTTTCGTACAGTTTGCAATTTGTCCCGAGGGTAAACAGGAAGAGGGGGGACCAATGAGAGACCAGATTTCAGGGTTTGGACATGCATATGTCACTCTAATTTCCAATCAGGAATAAGAAATAACCAAAGGCTCAGCCTGCCCCCTGAAACCAGAATAGGGCCTGAAGCAATCCTGTGGTTTTGTGGCAAGCTCCCAAAGAGGCGAGTTGAAAAATGGAGCTCAGGGGCACTGCAATTCACAAAGCTGCAGGGTTATAAATGGTAACTATCGTCCAAAAATATATTGAGGTAAGGCACCGAAGAGGATTTGAAAGCAACGCAAAATTTCAGGAAACAGTTTTCAAGAGGTAGATTGAAAACACCTTTAAAGCACATGAAAAGCAGCAGAATTTCGACAATGATGCAGTTGGCCAGAAAGGGCGTAGGCGTTTTTTCTTGAATCTATTCAGGAAAAATCCCCTACGCCCTTTCTGGCCAACCAAACAAGCGGGCAATGCAAATCAGCACTACAAAGAAGTCTCACTTCACATCGGTCAAAAGGGCCATCCTGAAAATGTGTAAAAACCAGAAATGCAGGACAGGCCATGGAGAAAAGAGAGCCTTGTTACGCTGATGGGCGGGATGTAAAGGGCCAACGGCCACTCTGCAGAAGTGTACGGTGTTTCCTGAAACATCTGAATAACAGAGGGACAGAGAATAGGGCACTTCCACTCATTGGTGTACATCTTGAGAAAACCAAATATGGACAGGGCACAGGAACACCAAAGTGTAGGACTGCTCTCTTTACAAGAATGTCGACTTCAGTACACCATAAATATCTCAGGAAAGAGAAAAATGGATAAAGAAGTTGTGGTACATATATACAAATGGAATATTACTCAGCCATCCAAAGGAGCAAAACTGGGTCATTTCTAGAGACGTGTATGTATCTAGAGACTGTCATACAGAGGGAAGTAATTCAGGAAGAGAAAAACAAATATCATATATTAACGCATATACGTGGAACTGAGAAAAAATGGTATAGATGAACCAGTTTGCAGGGCAGAAATAGAGACACATATGTTGAGAACAAACACATGGACACCAAGGGGGGAAAGTGGCTGGGGGTGTGGGCTGAATTGGGAGACTGGGATTGACATATATAAACTAATATGTATAAAATAGATAACTAATAAGAACCTGCTGTATAAAAAAATAAAATATTCAAAAGTTTAAAAACAATAGAACAGAAAGAAAAAGTTCTTCCCTTTCCATATACGTATTAATATGAATGAATTATTTCTATGCTTATATCTATAAATACAAAAAAGAGGAATAAAACTACCTTGAAAGAAAAAAAGAAAAAAAAAGGAGAAAAAAAAACAGAACCCAGCAGTTATAAAGATGAAAACCCTATCAGGACACTTGCTCCAGTGGTAAACAATTCTGAAGTTGGTCAGAGGTGGGGAACGTCTCCCATGCAGCCAGCAGCGCCCCCGTAAGGAGCGTCCTCGTTGCAAAGCTGGTGGACGGTGCCGAGGCGTCTCTGAGTAAACGTGAGCTGAACCCCAGGCCAGCTGCTGCTGAACTTTTTCCACCCTCCGCAGGTAAAACACCTGAATATGTGCAAGGACTTGAAAGCCTAGAGGAAGGGCCATGGAGCCACACCAGCGACAGCACGCAGGCCGACTTGGTGCCTACAGGCCAACCAGGATGGTCGTAGCCCCGGGCGCTCTTCTGGAAGCTTTCCAGTTCCCTACCTGAGTTACCGCTCCTGTCCTGGTCTCCACTGCTTTTTTCCTTCCTCACCTCTGCCCGGGGAGAAATTCCAATGGCAGGTATTGGTGACACATCCTCTTCTTTAGCAGGTGGCAGGCTGGCAACACCTGCAGAAAGTCCAGCAGAGCCCCACTCACACCGGGCCACCCACAGAACCGAGGCCCCTCACTTCCTCCCACCAGCCCAGGGCCGAGACTGCTGACGGGGCAGAGAATATAGCGTCAGGCACAGCTGCAGGCACTCTTGCTGCCTGGAGGGGTACACCTGGGGAGGGCTGGCTGGCCGAGTCAGGCTGCGCAGGTCAGCCAATCCTTACCAATCAGGGGCGCAGAGTTGCAGAAAATGGGCCCTGCTGCACTGGCCAGGTCCAAGGAACAGGTGTGGCGTCCTGAGGGTCAGGATAGACAAGGGGCTGCAGCTCTGGCTTGTTTTCTAATCATTTTATCTGGTCCATGAGTGAGAGACAACTTCAAGAAGGCCTTCTCCTAATGAGAAGAAGCCAGGAGTCAGGGAGAGGAGAGGTGGTGGGTGGAGACAGAGGCCTGGTGCCCCGGCTGCAGTGGAAGC
>NW_021700207.1:0-4460 GCF_005190385.1 Monodon monoceros
AGCCAAACGAATGGGTGGCAAAACGCCATATGTCCATGAACTTGAATTCCCTCCCAGCACTGCTCCCAATATATACCGGGAGCGCCACTGGGAGGAGAAGGACAGGATGGGCGGAATGGGTGGGTAGCTGCTGTGGCCCAGGAGAGTGCTGAAGGGGCAGTCCTCTCCTTCCGGCCACAGCAGCTACCCATCTATTCCGCCCATCCTGTCCTTCTCCTCCCAGTGGCGCTCCCGGTATATATTGGGAGCAGTGCTGGGAGGGAATTCAAGTTCATGGACATATGGCGTTTTGCCACCCATTCGTTTGGCTCTATGAAGTCCTTTAAAGGTAGGTGGGGGGGGGAGGGCGGGGAGGGTAGTTTGCTGCGAACTTTGATGTCCTTCTTTAGCATAGATTTATAAAACTGTACCCTGTGTTATTCTTGGCTCCTGGGAAGGAGGGATGAATACGGGAAATGAAGGAATCAGAGTAGATGTCTTGGCGTCCTGCTGGAGTCACGCAGCATAGATTTATCAGCTGATCTCAGAGCCCTGTCGGGCTCTCTTTAACAAGTCAGATACTGACCATCGGGCTTCACTGTTAATCCCATTTCCATCAGTTCTTTCAGGAAGAATCACCTGGGGAATTAAAAAAAAAATGCTGCTGCCCAGGCTTCAATTAAATAGTAGCTCCCTGGAGATGACACCCTATCATTGAGTAAAGCCCCCTTTCCCCTGTGATTCTAATATGCAGCCAGGGGTGAGGACTGCTGGAGAAGGGCGATCCCATGGTCACATCAGCCCATGAACATAGGAGGGAGGCAAGAAAGAGATGATCTTGGCAGTGAAGGTGGCGAAAGTGTTCTTTTGATCTGGATGAAGGAGAAGTCAGAAAACTGCCCCATTCACTTTCCCGTTCCCCAGTGGAGAGCCCCAGGGGTCCCACTGTCTGGCCTGTCACCTCCGTAGTGGCAGGCAGCCCGGCGTTATATTCCGACGCCCAAGAGGGAGAGGCCCAAGCTGCGGCTCCTCTGCAGGGCGTTAACCAGGAGCCACCACTGGGTGTCGCTGTTGTTCCACACAAGGCAGTTTTTG
Organism: Monodon monoceros; assembly: GCF_005190385.1. Classification (NCBI taxonomy): domain Eukaryota; kingdom Metazoa; phylum Chordata; class Mammalia; order Artiodactyla; family Monodontidae; genus Monodon; species Monodon monoceros. Next base: position 1,075 of record NW_021700207.1, read on the forward strand.
TTCCAATGTCGTCATCTGCTTGAGGTGTTCTCTGACCACCTTATCTAAAAGCACGTCTCCCTCTCTGAGCCTCGTCGCCCTCGCCCACTATATGTATGTATGTGTGTGTGTGTGTGTATGTAACAGCTTTATTGAGATATAACTCACATACCATACAGTTCACCTAGTTAAAGTGTACAACTTGGTGGTTTTTAGTGTATTCACAGTTTTGCAACCGTCACCAAGGCCAATTTTAGAACATTTTCATCAGCTCCCAAAGAACCTTCCTACCCTTTAGCTATCAGCCCCAGTGTCCCTAGCCTCCGCTCAGTCCTGGGCAACCGCTAATCTACTGGCTGTCTCTGTAGATTTGCCTACTCTGGACATTTCATAAAATGGAATCATACAATATATGGTCTTTTGTGACTGGCTTCTTTTACAGCATAACGTTTCCAAGGTTCATCCATGCTGTCGCATGTGTCAGCGCTTCATTCCTTTTTGTTGCCATTGTAGGTGGACCACATTTTGTTTCTCCATTCAGCAATTGATGGGCATATGGGTTGTTTCCACTCTTTGGCTTCTGTGAATATGCAGTTGTGAACATTTGTGTCCATGTCTTGTGTTGGGTGTATGTTTTCATTTCTCGTGGGCAGATGCCTAGGAATGGAAGTGTTTGGTCAGGTGGTGACTCCTTGTTTAACTTTTTGAGGACGTGTCCGACTGTTCTCCTGCACCATTGTAGGAAATGGCTGCCATTGGAACGTGCTGTATTCTCCTCTCTAGCACCTACCACCTTCTGTTGGAGCCCCTCATTTACTTACTTATTCAGGCTAGTGTCTTCTCGCACAACTTATTCAGTCTAGTGTCTTCTCGCACAAGCTGAGATTCCGTGAAGGCAGGGACCTGAGTTTGCTTTGTTCACTGCTGTACCCCAGGGTGTGGAACAGTACGTGGCACGTAGTACGTAGGTGCTCAATAAATAGCCCTTGAGTGAATGGATGGACCTGAGTTTTCTGATTTTCATTCGTTTGTTGCTCTCATTCATTCAACATGGGTATATAGTTCCAGCTATGTACCTGCCGTGAATACAATGGCCCTTGCCCACTTAAAGGGGACACAGGGTCTAGACACCTGGCTTGATCCCCACCGTGGCACACAAACCAGACAAGAGACTCCCCCCACCCTTATAGACTAGTTGGAGTGTGTGTGTGTGCATGTGAGGGGGGTGTGTGTGTATACACATATATATAAATACTGATCATATCAGGATGTGATAGGTATGGTGATGGGGAATGCCTGGGAAGTATAGCCCAGACTTAGGAAATCAGGGGAGGCTTCCTGAAGGAGGTGATATAAATGCCAGCATCTGGAAGATAGATAGGAGCTTGCCGGGTTGGGGGAGGACAGTGCTATCTGAGGCAGTGCAGAGAGGAGGGCCTGGTGTGCCAAGGGGCACTGTGTGGGATTCGTGATGGAGAGGGAGGAGCCTGGAGAGAAACGTGGGAACGGCGGTCAGAGCCTGCACGCTGCTGAGGATTCGGGTGTTCTGGGTAGAACAGTGGGCGACTGCTGATGGAACCAGGAGAGTGGCAAGGCCAGGTCGCCTGAGGCTGGCGTGTGGCTGCCTTTGGGGAATTGATGTTCTAATAAGGATCCAGTAAAAGTGTGAAAAGTTTGGTAGCGCAAAGGTATTCCCTGCCTTCGTAAAAGACTGGAATGGGTTATTCTAGAAAGAGACCTAAAATGGCCTTCTCTGACCCACTGCACACTCGATTTTATCCCACTCCTATCGGCCTTTAAAGTAGTTATTTACTTATGTGGCTCCTCAGTCCTTTATCCATAATTTTTAAAAAATCCAGAAAGTTCTAACAAGTGAGATTTTTCAAGCTGGATTCCATTTGATGGCAAAACTTTATTTCAATGACAAGGCAGTTATAAATGGTTTTGTCTCCATTTTGTCTGAATCGTGAGGTTTCCTGGAGGATATTCACGTGTGTGATCCCAGCATCCTGCCCCAGAAGCCGCTGAGGGGGTTACATGATTTATAGGGTGTAGGTACCCTGTTTCTAAGAATCGGAAGGGCTGGTTCTGAAAGCCGCTCGGCCCCAGGGGCTTGCGGTGGGCTCAGCGCCGCGGGTCTCTCCCTCCCACCCTATCGAAGACCCCCGAGGACAGCGTATCATTGGCCTTTGTGTCTCACTGGGCTGGGCACCACTTTTGCCACACCTGGTGCCCTGCCACTCGCTCAGGTGACCTCAAGACTGAAGAAAGAGGCTTCCTGGGTGTGTGGCAGCCCGGGGCACGGGCATCTCCGCCTGGCCCTCTGGGCGCACGTGCTGCCCTGGCCCATGCCTGCCGTCCCTCTGAGTGGCTCTCGCTGCTTCTTCCAGGCACCCTGGCCGGGGTCATCGATCTCGCGATCTCGCCGTCGACTGGATGACAGACCTGAAGGAGGGCATCTGCCTGTCCGCCTTCTGGTACAGCCATGGGCAGTGCTGCTGGGCTTCCAATGAGACCACGTTTGAGGACAGGGACAGGTGTCCCCTGTGGCGGAAGTGGTCGGAGCTGCTGGTGAAACAGTCGGAGGCGGGTGCAGGGGCGGGTCCTGGCTGGGAGCCCCGTGGCTGGTGTGGGGGGACGTCCGAGCTCTCACCTTGCAGTGTCTCTCCTGACCGTCGTCGTGGCTACTATGCGTGCCACTTGCCACTTGGCTTTTTCTAGCTCTAGGGTTCAAACTTCACTTGGAAAATCCTTTTCCACTATTTCATGTGCACGATGTATGTATTTCCTTTAAAGCCTTTTGTTTGGCTTTATTTTTCTTACTGAGAGAGATCTCTTGATCATGCTGAAGAAATAGGGTTGATTTTTATCCCTTCTGATTGAGAAGAAAAGATGTTACTGTTTTTTAATAACAGATTTAGTAAGACATGATCCATATTCCGTGGGGCGTACCCATTAACGGGTACAGTGCGATGGCTTTTAGGATATTCACAGAGTTGTGCCACCATCACCTCGATCTAATTTTAGAACTTTTTTTTAATTCAAACAGAAAGTCGCAAAAATTATAATCATCCTCATCAGTTCACTCAGTCGCATGTAATTAATTTTTTCATGTTGATCTTTTGTTAGCACTTTTATGAATTCGTCAGTTTTCCATTAGAGTTCTGAACATGCTTATTCATTCAGTTCAGCAGTATAGTCAATTACCAGAAACCTGTACTTGTCAGAGTCTTTTCCATGAATTCCTTGAAGATGAAACCCTTTTATAGGAACGTTTTTGCAAAAGCATCAGAGTACACCCAGAACTGTCTGTAAATGACAAAAGACTTAAAAATGGCCACGGTTAAAGATTTGATGAAAGTTCATAATAATGCAGTTGACAAAGAAATTTAGTTATTTCTGAGATA
>NW_021700208.1:0-1428 GCF_005190385.1 Monodon monoceros
ACAGCAGAGGGCCCACATTATGAGACTGTGAGCAACCCAGCCGTTGGCACCACAGAGCAGAAGGCCCACATCCCCATAGGAATGGGAACCTGACAGGAGTGTCCTGGCATCACTGGGTGCACATCAGAAAACGTGTGGAGACCACTACTTAAAACATGATGCCAGAGGGCCCTCATCACCCAGGGGAGGAGGCGCCCAGCAGGCTCCAACTGCCACCAGAGGGCCCACATTGCCAAGGCGAAGTGTGTCAACCAGGCAGGAGTGACCTCAGAGCAGAGGGTCCACGTCACAGAAGGGTGAGGAACCCAGCCAGGATCAGACTCTCACCAGAGAGCCCACATCACTAAGGGGATGGGAACCAGGCAGGAGTGTCCTCACACGAGGGGGCAACACAATCGAAAGTTGAGGAACCCAGCACATGCGGAGTCAAACCACAGGAACCACATCACAAAGGGGCTGGGAGTGAACCAGGCAGGAGTAGCCTCACAACAGAGGGCCCATAGAATAAAAAAGGTGAGGAATCCAGCAGTTGGAACCTCCCAGCAGGTGGCCCAGAACACCAAGGCTATGGGAACCAGGCAGGAGTGAACTCACACGAGAGAGTCCACATCATGAAACTGAGCAACCCAGTCGTTGGGACCACAGAGCAGAAGGCCCACATCCACATGGGCATGGACACGTGGCAGGAGTGTCCTCGTACCACTAGGCGCACATCAGAAAACGTGGGGAGACCAGCAGTTAGGTTCTGACGCCAGAGGGCCCTTATCACCAAGGGCATGAGGCTCCCAGCAGGCTCCAAATGCCACCAGAAGGCCCACGTCGCCAAGGCGATGTGTGCCAGCCAGGCAGGAGTGACCTCACAGCAGAGGGCCCACCTCACAGAAGGGTGAGGAACCCAGCCAGGATAAGACTCTTTCCAGAGGGCCCATATCACCAAGGGGATAGAAACCAGGCAGGAGTGTCCTCACACCAGTGTGGCCATATCAAGGAAATGTGCGGAACCCAGCACATGTGGCTTCAAATCAGAGGACCCACATCACGAAGGGGCTTGGAGTGAGGAAGGCAGGAGGAGCCTCACAACAGAGGGCCCAAAGAATAAAAAAGGTGAGGAATCCAGCAGTTGGAACCTCCCAGCAGGTGGCCCAGAGCACAAAGGCTATGGGAACCAGGCAGGAGTGAACTCATACCAGAGAGTCCACATCATGAAACTGAGAAACCCAGTCGTTGGGACCACATAGCAGAAGGCCCACATCCACATGGGCATGGGAACCTGGCAGGAGTGTCCTCGTACCACTGGGTGCACATCAGAAAACGTGGGGAGACCAGCAGTTAGGTTCTGTCGCCAGAGGGCCCTCATCACCGAGGGCAGGAGGCTCCCAGTAGGCTCCAACAGACAGCAGAGGGCCCACGTCTCCAAGGCAACGTGTG
>NW_021700209.1:0-4629 GCF_005190385.1 Monodon monoceros
TTGGGAGATGTTGCTTTATATTGGCTTTCAGATCAGGAATTTGTACACATAGCCTGCAAACAACGTTTCTTGCAAACATATGAACGTTCTTGAGTATGAGAGCTCCATGTGAGGGGTCAGAAATGGCAGTCAAGTTCGTTTCACGGGTAACAGCTGATTTGCGGACTGGACAACAGGCTTCCTTGTTTACAGACAACCACAAGGCTGCCACTTGTGTGCCAAATCCACACAACTACACCGTTGCATTGGGAGAGCGGCCAAACATGTTTTACATGGATTTATTTCAGAGAGGGAAATGCTTCTTGTAAGGCTCTGTCAGTTTAAAAAGCAAGAATGACCATCTACCTTTCCCAGTTCAAGCCCTATATGTCATAAATATGATAGCTACACGCCAGCAACGGATTACATACATCACGAGCTTTGATGAATGGCAAGCCCCTAAAAAGATATCAACAAAACGAAATTAGATCTTGAGGTAAATACATCACCAGTTAAACCAAGTTAATACAACTATTTAGTATTATGTACAGTATCCATACAGAATTGTGTGTAAAAATAAATAAGCTCAAAAGAAGGACCTGGAAGGCTCTGCTACGGAGAAAACTGAACAGAATTCAGCCGACTGGCTTGGTAACAACTCTCTGAACTGCTGAGAGGCCCCTTCAGTTCCTACGTTCAGGATGCTTGAGATTTCAGTCTCACTTCTTTAAATGGTGCTATTAATCATTCTCTAATTTACCACCCTGTATGAGGAGGATGGACCTGAGATTAAGTGTCTCAGGAAGAAGATAGGAAACCAGAGAGTTGTTAAACTCAAGTGCAAAGACTGGGGATTCAACACTATAGTTTATGCAACAGCAATTCACATCATCATTTGGTCATATTCTTTCTACAAAACAAAAGATGCACTCACATGTATTAAAAGACAAAAATTAACTGCCATCTGTATCAATATGTTAATGTGCTTCAACCACATATGTTTTCATGAAAGTTTAAACATAAAATCACCTTTAAGATCTTGGCCATGTGATCTGCTCCCTGCCATGTCAAATTATACCCCGTGAAGTTTACTGTCTTAAGAGTGATAGAGTTCTTTATACCTTGACAAGTAACTAAAAGGAAAAAAAACCCACACACACAACAAGATGAAGAGCCTATACATTTGTCAATCTTGACTTATTTGCTTTTCTTGAGTCAATTGGAGGTTTACAGCCACATTCTTAATACCATTAACCACAATCTTCCCAAACAGGTAATTGATGAACTGATGCATTCTAAAACTTGTCAGTAACAAAGTGTTATTCCAGTTTACAGCAACAGTTTAATTCTATTCAGTACTAAAACTGAATACACTGGATAGTGCAAACTTTCTTCCCAACCACTCAGCAAAGTACTACATACTTTTGAGACAAAGGAAAAAAAAGAAAAACCTAAAGAGAAGAGAGAGGACCTCAAAACCTCTGTTCCCTCAAATTGAAAGGCAGGCTTCCTGACCCCTCCAGACCACTACTGGACACAGGGAAGGGACACTAATGTTTCAGGACCCTAATCAAGAGTCACCTGCTTTGTGATTACTTCCATGACACACCCTCACCAACACCACTGAATTTGCTGCTCCTATGGGATGTTACATATATTTCCTATTTTAACACATACCACAGTGCATTATAATTATGATTGCAGATAGATGTTCTAACAATTTAAAGAGAATGATGACTTTTTTGCTCTTACATCTTGCTATTTCCCTTCCCATAATATTTCTTGAAGAGAAACCATAAAAATATAAACAAACAGAAAAAACAAAAAATATACGAAACATGTGGTTTGTGGCTTAACACAAACTTAAATAAGATTAATTCTGACAGTATCCAGCATGACAAACTTCCATGGTACAAATGAGAATGGACCAAGGTTTGAGCAGGTACAGGAGACAATCCAGGCATGAACAACACCAAGAAAAGGTAGACGGGAAAAGGTAGACAGACATGGTGTGTAGGAAATCACGAGACCAGTCTAATGGGAAGAGACTTAAACAAGGCTGAAACTCACTTTCTAAACCTCCATCTCCAACTGGACAAGTCACAAGACACAGGTGCACCAAAGAAGCCAATTATTCAATCCCTTTAATGGGGAGGAACAGTTTAAACTTTTATTGGTTTCGTTTGCCCCAAAAGCAACTACCAAATGTTGGCAGGACACAATGAAGGCTTACCTTTGTTAACATAGTTAAGTCTCTCTCTCTCACAACTAGCCCACTTAGCTCCAGGCTCCTTAGCGCACCCGACGCACTTACACAGCATTTAAGAGCTTTACACAGCTGGAGGTCACATCTTTATTTCTTATTGCAGGAACACGACTTCTGTAAACTTTATTTCTGTCACAACCTAAAGCAAAATTATTGTAAAATGAGTGACTTAAACCATACATTTTATCATCATTAAAAAGCATCTAAATAAAAAAAAAAGCATCTGCTCTGTGCTAAGGATTAGAAACGACTCCTGCCCTTAAAGCCTTCACTAAGGGGGAAGATGTATAAACTCAAAATTTCAATCACATGAGATAAATAAACGTAAGCTTTAGGCACAGAGGTTCCTAGGGAGGCAAAAAGTTATATCTAAGTGACGGCTTCATGATAACCCTGAAGTACAATCTAGAAAGATGAGGCTATGCAGAGCTGGAGTAGGAGGTGCATTAACTGCAGAGGGAACATCTGTGAAAACATACTCAAGCCTGACACCTGCTGGGCACAGTAAATACTGCAGGTGGGGATGACTAAAGGCTAGGGGTCGAAGTGTGAGAAGAGACAGAAAGAAAAATAGAGATGTTGGCCGAAGCAAGCCTGGGAGAGAGCATGGCTTGTATCCCACAGGTGATGAGGCCTGGGGTTACCACTGGCTGAGTAAGGGTGCCTCCGCTGATTAGAAAAAGGCACCCCGCTACTGAAGGACCAATTAGATTAAGGGAGTGATCACAAAAAGCTCCCCTTCTTCATGGCAAAGAGCCCTATGAGGCTTGGCCAAACACAGCTCAGACTACATGCCTCTGTGCAGAGCACACGCTGGGCGCCTAGTATGCACTAACTCTGTGTGGGCAAGCCATTAGCAGCATTATTTTAAGCACATCTTTTTATGGTAGAAGATCACTCAACACGAGTAGGCAGATGAACTTAGAGGAACTGAACCCAGGGGCCGCAAAACCACCCAGGAGTTTCTGCCACAGTCTGGGCAAAATGTAATACGGATGAAGAAGCAAATTTAGGAGGAGGCCAAAATCTACAAGCTAGACCCACTGGATGCAAGACATAAAGAAAGTTCAGTGAAGGAACTCTGAAGAGAATGGGCTCTACAATAAATTTTTCTTACATTCAATGTAAAATATTAGGCAAAATTAAGTACTGTGGCCTTTCAGGTCCCTTCCAGCTATAATTTCTTTTGATTTCTAACTTATTACTCTGGTTAAGTAAAGTCCCTTCAGAGGTACAGAACAGTTCTTATACCTGAATGGGATGCAAAGAATAATCTGACTTCTCTTCACCAGGGGATGAGCTGAACTGTCGTTGCAGAAGAGATAACAGATGGTGTGAACCCCAGATCCTAGAAAAGGGCCAAGCACACGATAAGTGTTCAGCTTTTCAAAAACAAATGAACAATCACTTCCTCTCCTAGATCTTTACACCCTTCCTCTGCTGGCTACTTTCCCTCAGCTTATAAACATCCTCAAATATACCCACTTAAAAAACTCTCAGACCTATGATTCTTTGGATCTTCTTGTGGGTAACCTAAGTCTCTACCATGCCTTCAAACACCTGTCCTCCCAAAAAGCCCAGATCTGTACCTTGGGCCCAGACCAATCTACCAGGCCCCTCTAAAGCACTGAAGATGAAGTAAGATCCTCTCGCCACCCCCAATCCCTTTCTCCTGTGCTCTGTGTCTCTCAAAAAGATGCAGCTGTAAACTGTCACCCACGCTTGCTGCCTACCCTTTTCTAACTGGTCACCAGGCCTCACCCATTCTCTCTCACATCGGCAAAACCCAGTCCCACCTTTTATAACTTAAGTGGGACCCTTAGATTACAATTCACCCTGCACCCAATCAACTGCCTTCCACATGGAGGTCCAAGTGAGCCTCTAAACCAGAAGTCCATCTCACTGTTCTTTGGTGTTTCCCACAGACTTCAGGATAAACATCCAAACTTCTGACATGACAAACAAGGCCCCTTTCTGTTGGGCCCCACTAAGTTCCCAGTATCAACTCTCATTTCTTTCCCAAACCCTGAGTTCCAGTCCTGTACCTTAGTTTTGCCAAATTTTCTTATATTTCTCACACTCTGACACACACTGCTACCTCCTGCTACCCCAGGAGCTTCTACATATCCTTAGAAAGGATGGCACCTCCTCCAAGAAGCCTACCCTGAACTTTCCCTTCCAAGATTCTGTGCTCTGCAAAGGGGAAAGTTGGGGGGGAGGGAAAAATTAGGAGTTTGGCATTAACATATACACACGACTATATATAAAATAGATAATCAACAAGGACCTACTGCATAGCAGAGGGAACTCTACTCCAAATCCTGTAATAAACTGTATGGGAAAAGAATCTGAAAAGGAATGGATATATGTATAACTGAATCACT
>NW_021700210.1:0-4598 GCF_005190385.1 Monodon monoceros
TTTTTTGATGATGGCCATTCTGACTGGTGTGAGATGATATCTCATTGTAGTTTTGATGTGCATTTCTCTAATGATTAATGATGTTGAGCATTCTTTCATGTGTTTGTTGGCAATTTGTATATCTTCATTTGAGAAATGTCTATTTAGGTCTTCTGCCCATTTCTGGATTGGGTTGTTTGTTTTTTTGTTATTGAGCTGCATAAGCTGCTTGTAAACTATGGAGATTAACCCTTTGTCAGTTGCTTCATTTGCAAATATTTTCTCCCATTCTGAGGGTTTTCTTTTGGTCTTGTTTATGGTTTCCTTTACTGTGCAAAAGCTTTTAAGTTTCATTAGGTCCCATTTGTTTATTTTTGTTTTTATTTCCATTTCTCTAGGAGGTGGGTCAAAAAGGATCTTGCTGTGATTTATGTCATAGAGTGTTCTGCCTATGTTTTCCTCTAAGAGTTTGATAGTTTCTGGCTTACATTTAGGTCTTTAACCCATTTTGAGCTTATTTTTGTGTATGGTGTTAGGGAGTGTTCTAATTTCATACTTTTATATGTAGCTGTCCAGTTTTTCCAGCACCACTTATTGAAGAGGCTGTCTTTTCTCCACTGTATATTCTTGCCTCCTTTATCAAAGATAAGGTGACCATATGTGTGTGGGTTTATCTCTAGGCTTTCTATCCTATTCATTGATCTATATACCTGTTTTTGTGCCAGTACCATACTGTCTTGATTACTGTAGCTTTGTAGTATAGTCTGAAGTCAGGGAGCCTGATTCCTCCAGCTCTGTTTTTTATTCTTAAGATTGCTTTGGCTATTCGGGGTCTTTTGTGTTTCCATACAAATTGTGAAATATTTTGTTTTATTTCTGTGAAAAACGCCAGTGGTATGGTAGTTTGATAGGGATTGCATTGAATCTGTAGATTGCTTTGGGTAGTAGAGTCATTTTCACAATGTTGATTCTTCCAATCCAAGAACATGGTATCTCTCTATCTATTTGTATCATCTTTAATTTCTTTCATCAGTGTCTTATAATTTTCTGCATACAGATCTTTTGTCTCCTTAGGTAGGTGTATTCCTAGATATTTTATTCTTTTTGTTACAATGGTAAATGGGAGTGTTTTCTTGATTTCACTTTCAAATTTTTCATCAATACTGTATAGGAATGCCAGAGATTTCTGTGCACTAATTTTGCATCCTGCTACTTTACCAAATTCATTGATTATCTCTAGTAGTTTTCTGGTAGCATCTTTAGGATTCTCTATGTATAGTATCATGTCATCTGCAAACAGTGACTGCTTTACTTCTTCTTTTTCGATTTGGATTCCTTTTATTTCCTTTTCTTCTCTGATTGCTGTGGCTAAAACTTCCAAATCTATGTTGAATAAGTGTTGTGAGAGTGGGCAACCTTGTCTTGTTCTTGATCTTAGTGGAAATGGTTTCAGTTATTCACCATTGAGAATGATGTTGGCTGTGGGTTTGTCATATATGGTCTTTATTATGTTGAGGAAAGTTCCCTCTATGTTTACTTTCAGCAGGGTTTTTATCATAAATGGGTGTTGAATTTTGTTGACAGCTTTCTCTGCATCTATTGACATCATCATATGGTTTTTCTCCTTCAATTTGTTAATATGGTGTATCACGTTGATTGATTTGCATATATTGAAGAATCCTTGCATTCCTGGAATAAACCCCACTTGATCATGGTGTATGATCATTTTAATGTGCTGTTGGATTCTGTTTGCTAGCATTTTGCTGAGGATTTTTGCATCTATGTTCATCAGTGATATTGACCTGTAGTTTTCTTTCTTTGTGACATCTTTGTCTGTTTTTTTTATCAGGGTGATGCTGGCCTCATAGAATGAGTTTTTAATCTTCCAACTTTTTTTTTTTTTTTTTTTGTGGTACGCAAACCTCTCACTGTTGTGGCCTCTCCCGTTGCAGAGCACAGGCTCCGGACGCACAGGCTCAGCGGCCATGGCTCACGGGCCCAGCCGCTCTGTGGCATGTGGGATCTTCCCGGACTAGGGCACGAACCCACATCCCCTGCATCGGCAGGCAGACTCTCAACCACTGCGCCACTAGGGAAGCCCTGGATCTTGTTTTTACAAGACCATTTTTGAGAAAAGTGACATAGTATCTACCAACAGAGGGAATAAAATAAAATGTTAGTTACATGTATGTTAGTTACATGTCAGAATTATACAGGGTGTAAGAGCTGTTTCCCCTCACCTGTATGCAGTTAAAGTAAAAACAAATGTGTTTGTCTAACTTTCAAGATAATAGCTATTTTGTAAACTAGTGCTGAGTATTTTGCATTTTGGGAGGCAATTAAGTAATTAAGCAACTGAAGTTAAAGTTTACACCAAAAAAACAATGAAAGGACACAGTCAAGTGAACAATTATTTTCTCACGTTCATTTGAAAATAGGATATCTGAATGAAGTACATCAAAATAACATTTGCACAGGTGGTTTCAATATCCAGTACACATTGAAAATTGTATTTTATTTAATGGATATCTATATCTTTCTGCCTATGTGTTATGTTTACTTGGAGGTAAAGATTTATAAATGTTAACTTATTCAATCTTTATATCATCCACATGAGTTAGGTGTTATTATTATCATCTTCATTTTACAACATAGGAAACTGAGGCAATGAGTGGTAGATAGTTTCTAGGGTGTGCACAATGAGGAAAGCATGGAGGCTGGACTTGAACACAGACAGGCCAGCTCAGAAATGCAGGCTCTGAGTTGCTATACCAGGCTACAAGGAGAGCACACACTCTGATCTTGCTGCATATCAGACTGTGGGGTGAGCTCCTTGGCTTTGATGCCAGACAGAGGTGAGTTTCAATCCTGGTTCTGAGCCAATCACCACCACCAGTATTGTCCAAGAATTCACATCTCTTGTCTTGACTTTGAGTCTGACTCCCCACCTCCAACACTCCTTGTGACACAAAGAGCATCCTTTCTAAACTGAAAATTTGATTCTGAAATTTCTCTTTGTCAGATAAGTCTTTCATGACCAAGTCTCTCTCTCCTGCTCTAATTTTACCAGACATCCAGGTGGTCTTGTCTCACTCAACTTTTTGTGTGTGTGTGTGTGACTTTATTTTATTTATTTATTTTTTAACATCTTTATTGGAGTATAATTGCTTTACAATGGTGTGTTAGTTTCTGCTTTATAACAAAGTGAATCAGTTATACATATACATATGTTCCCATATCTCTTCCCTCTTGTGTCTTGCTCCCTCCCACCCTCCCTTTCCCAACGCTCTAGGTGGTCACAAAGAACCGAGCTGATTTCCCTGTGCTATGCGGCTGCTTCCCACTACCTATCTATTTTACATTTGGTAGTGTAAATATGTCCATGCCACTCTCCCATTTTGTCACAGCTTACCCTTCCCCCTCTCCATATCCTCAAATCCATTCTCTAGTAGGTCTGTGTCTTTATTCCCCTCTTAACCTTAGGTTCTTCATGACCTTTTTTTTTTTTTTTTTTGTATTCCATATATATGTGTTAGCATATGGTATTTGTTTTTCTCTTTCTGACTTACTTCACTCTGTATGACAGACTCTAGGTCCATCCACTTCACTACAAATAACTCAATTTCGTCTCTTTTTATGGCTGAGTAATATTCCATTGTATATAAGTGCCACTTCTTTTTTATCCATTCATCCGATGATGGACACTTAGGTTGCTTCCGTCTCCTGGCTATTGTAAATAGAGCTGCAATGAACATTTTGGTACATGACTCTTTTTGAATTATGGTTTTCTCAGGGTATATTCCCAGTAGTGGGGTTGCTGGGTCATATGGTAGTTCTATTTGTAGTTTTTAAGGAACCTCCATACTGTTCTCCATAGTGGCTGTATCAATTTACATTCCCACCAGTAGTGCAAGAGTGTTCCCTTTTCTCCACACCCTCTCCAGCATTTATTGTTTCTAGATTTTTTTGATGATGGCCATTCTGACTGGTGTGAGATGATATCTCATTGTAGTTTTGATGTGCATTTCTCTAATGATTAATGATGTTGAGCATTCTTTCATGTGTTTGTTGGCAATTTGTATATCTTCATTTGAGAAATGTCTATTTAGGTCTTCTGCCCATTTCTGGATTGGGTTGTTTGTTTTTTTGTTATTGAGCTGCATAAGCTGCTTGTAAACTATGGAGATTAACCCTTTGTCAGTTGCTTCATTTGCAAATATTTTCTCCCATTCTGAGGGTTTTCTTTTGGTCTTGTTTATGGTTTCCTTTACTGTGCAAAAGCTTTTAAGTTTCATTAGGTCCCATTTGTTTATTTTTGTTTTTATTTCCATTTCTCTAGGAGGTGGGTCAAAAAGGATCTTGCTGTGATTTATGTCATAGAGTGTTCTGCCTATGTTTTCCTCTAAGAGTTTGATAGTTTCTGGCTTACATTTAGGTCTTTAACCCATTTTGAGCTTATTTTTGTGTATGGTGTTAGGGAGTGTTCTAATTTCATACTTTTATATGTAGCTGTCCAGTTTTTCCAGCACCACTTATTGAAGAGGCTGTCTTTTCTCCACTGTATATTCTTGCCTCCTTTATCAAAGATAAGGTGACCATATGTGTGTGGGTTTATCTCT
>NW_021700211.1:0-997 GCF_005190385.1 Monodon monoceros
CCTAACCCTAACTCTAACCCTTACCCAAAACCTTACCCCAACCCGTCCCCTAATCCGAACCCGTACGCTAACTTTGACCCATACCCTAACACGTACGCTCACCCTAAACCGTTCTCGTACCCTAACCTGTACCCTAAACCGTCCCCGTCCCGTAAACCAAACCCTAACCTTAACCCTAACCCTAACCCTTACCCGAACCCTTACCCTAACCCGTTCCCTAATCCTAAACCGTACTCTAAAACTAACTCGTACCCTAACACGTACGCTCAACCTAAACCGTTGTCGTACTCTAACCGGTACCTTAAACCGTCCCCGTCCCCTAACCCTAACTCTAACCCTAACCCTAACCGTTACCCGAAGCCTTACCCTTACCCGTCCCCTAATCTGAACCCTTACGCTAACACTAACCCGTACCCTAACACATACGCTCACCCTAAACAATTTTCGTACCTTAACATGTGCCCTAAACCGTACCCGTCTTCTAACCCTAACCCTAACGCTAACCCTTACCCGAAGCCTTACCCTAACCTGTCCCCTAATCCTAATCCGTTCCGTAATACTAACCCGTACCCTAACAGGTACGCTCACCCTAAACCGTTGTCGTACACGAACCTGTACCCTAAACCGCCCCGTCCCCTAACCCTAATCCTAAACCTAACCCTAACCCTTACCTGCAGCCTTACCCTAACCAGTCCCCTAATCCTAACCGGTACGCTAACACTCACCCATACCCTAACACGTACGCTCACCCTAAACCATTTTTGTACACTAATTTGTACCCTAAACCGTCCCCATCCCCTAACCCTAACCCGAACCCTAACCCTAACCCTAACCCTTACCCGAAGCCTTACCCTAACTTGTCCCCTAATCCTAAACCGTACACTAACACTAACCCATATCCTAACACGTACGCTCACCGTAAACCGTTGTCGTACCCTAACCTGTACCCGAAACCATCCAGGTCCGCTAACCCTAACCCTAACCCTAACCCTAACCC
>NW_021700211.1:1097-2155 GCF_005190385.1 Monodon monoceros
GTCCCCGTCCCCTAACCCTAACCCTTACCCGAAGCCTTACACTAACCCGTCCCCTATTCCTAACCCGTACGCTAACACTAACCCATACCTTAACACGTACGCTCACCCTAAACCATTGTCATTCCCTAACCTGTACCCTAAACCATCCCCGTCCCCGTCCCCTATCCCTAAACCTAACCCTAACACTAACCCTCACCCGAAGCCTTACCCTAACCCGTCCCCTAATCCTAACCCGTACGCTAACACTAACCCGTACCCTAACATGTACGCTCACCCTAAACCGTTGCCGTACCCTAACCTGAACCCTAAACCGTCCCTATCCCCTAACCCTAACCCTAAACCTAACCCTAACCCTTACCCGAAGCTTTACCCTAACCTGTCCCCTAATCCTAACCCGTACGCTAACACTAACCTGTACCCTAACACGTACGCTCACCCTAAACCGTTCTTGTATCATAACCTGTACCCTAAACCGTCCCTGTCCCCTAACCCTAACCCTAACCTTAACCTTAACCCTAACTCTTACCCAAAGCCTTACCCTAACCCGTCGCCTAATCTGAACACGTATGCTAACACTAACCCGTACCCTAACACATACGCTCACCCTAAAATATTCTCGTATCCTAACCTGTACCTTAAACCGTCCCTATCCCCTAACCCTAACCCTAACCTTAACCCTAACCCTAACACTTACCCAAAGCCTTACCCTAACCCGTCTCTTAATCCTAACCCTTACGCTAACACTAACACATGCCCTAACACGTACGCTCACCCTAAACCGTTGTCGTACCCTAAACTGTACCCTAGACCATCGCCGTCCCCGTCCCCTAACCCTAAACCTAACCCTAACACTAACCCTTACCCGAAGCCTTACTTTAACCCGTCTCCTAATCCTAACCCGTACGCTAACACTAACCCGTACCGTAACACGTACGCTCACCTAAACCGTTGTCGTACCCTAACCTGTACCCTAAACCATCCCTGTCTCCGTTCCCTAAACCTAACCCTAACCCTAACCCTTACCCGAAGCCTTAATCTAACCCGTCCCCTTATCCTAA
>NW_021700212.1:0-1880 GCF_005190385.1 Monodon monoceros
TTGTTACAAAGTATTACAGACTGTATGGCCTTAAACAACAGAAATTTATTTTCTCACCATTCTGAAGACCAAAATTTCAAAACCAAAGTGTCGGCAGGGTTAGTTCTTTCTGAGAGCTGTGAGGGAAGTTTCTGTTCTAGAGCTTTCTCCTTGACCTGTAGATGGCTGTCTTCTTCCTATGTCTCTTCACATTATCTTCCCTCTGTGTGTGTATGTCCAACTTTTCCCTTCTATATTGGATTAGGGCCCATCCTAATGACCTCATTTTAATTTTATTAAGTCTATAAAGATCCTATCTCCAGATCAAGTCACATTCTGAGATACTGGAGTTTAGGACTTCAACATATGAATTTTAGGGAAACATAATTCAACCCATAAGAGTGTCCTAATATGGCAACTACATAAATGATTCATAACCCATATGGGAATTTATTGAACTTTTCTATTTGTATGTTTTTTTCCCACTACTCTAGGAGGAATCTTGTTTTCTCTTTTAACTTTGTCTAGTAGCTAGCTGCTTGGCACATCAGAGTCTCAATATATGTCAGCTGGTCAATCGTTATAGATTAATGGAGCTAAACATTTAATGTTACATTAAAGGCTTCCAAAACTAGAAGTCAGTTTGCATTTCAAAATTATTCAACATTGCTTCCCTATGTTGACTCTCCCATTAATTTGCTCGCTATCAATCTATTGATATTCTATACATCAGACACTGATTTTACAAGACACTGAAATGTTACACACTGAAGATAGAAATTCAGATAAATGTGTTACTCCTTCGGAAAGCTGATATTCAACAGGAAGACAGAACTAAATCAACAATATTCTCAAAGCTTAACAACTGCTCTTAGAAAAATCCCATGCTCTGGGAGTAAAGGTACACTGATTAGAGAGCTGATCTTTATACAGTACTCATTTCAACTCCCAAATATTGATCATGATGCTCATCCCACCACTAACACCCTCCACATTACTCTCTACCTATCTAATATATATCCATCAATACTTAAGTTATTTGTCCCTCTGTCTCTATAAACTAATACGTGCTAAGTTCCCTACCACAGTGCCTGGAACTTTCTTTCTACATTTCTCTCCATTCCTCTCTCCTGTCTTCCATTCTGCTTCATCCTCTCTTCCTCTATTTCTTTCATTTATCACTTCATTTCAGCAAATTCATAACAATTACATCCAGCTTTGCTAAAACCTGACATACATGTTGATTAAAATTAATGTGCTATCCAAAATAATGCCATCAGAACCACAAGCCTTTGGGGAAAATGGAATTTAGATTTATATCTGAATATTTATAGTCAGAATTTTATAGTGTATTTTCTTTTATGCCTTGTATAGTAAGACCTGCATATATACATTTATTTTTAATGTCAGTAATTAACTCATTGAGTCCTTTTCTTGCATTATATTTTTTTATTTTTTATTTTTTCGTATTAAAAAAGATTGATTTTAAAATTAGTATTCGTATTAAAAAAGATTGATTAAATAATGCAAGAAGGGCTTCCCTAGTGGCGCAGTGGTTGAGAGTCCGCCTGCTGATGCAGGGAATGCGGGTTCGTGCCCCGGTCCAGGAGGGTCCCGCCTGCCGCAGAGCGGCTGGGCCCGTGGGCTGTGGCCGCTGGGCCTTTGCATCTGGAGCCTGTGCTCCGCAACAGGAGAGGCCACAACAGTGAGAGGCCTGCGTACCACAAAAAAACAAAAACAAAAACAAAAACAAGACTACAAATAGAACTACCGTACGACCCAGCAATCCCACTACTGTGCCTATACCCTGAGAAAACCATAATTCAAAAAGAGTCATGTACCACAATGTTCATCGCAGCTCTATTTACAATAGCCAGGTCATGGAAGCAACCTAAGTGTCC
>NW_021700213.1:0-1133 GCF_005190385.1 Monodon monoceros
TCTGCGTTTCCCATGCATGTTTTAGCTGAAGGAAGAATCCCTTCAACATGGAGAGTTGGGACCCATGGAATGGGTACCATGCAGTATGACTTCAAAGGGTCTGCGTTTGCTCATCAAACCTCACCAATGCTATCAGACCGAAGTGTCCAGCCTTATGTCTCACCCAGCTCTGGGTGTAGATGTGGTAAATCCAGGTTGCATCACAAACCCTGAATGAATTATTTAAGAATTGCTCTCTATTTCACTGTCATTGTGTTCTGTTTTTGAAGTTTATTTTGATAATGGGATTTATCGGATTCTCACTGCTGCGTTTAGGCCACTGTACACACGCTTGATTTCCTTATGGAGACATATAAATCCATGTGCTTTAAGATTCTTACTTGTCAGGTATATTCCCAGGCGTTGAATATGCAGTGTTGAGTCCATTTCGTTGAGCAAGGAGTAGGTCTTGTCTATTATACATTTGGCTTATGGAACGGTATCTGTGCTAATTTCAATCTCTGGTTTTATGCAGCACCCCAACTCACCATTCCCCATAAGCAAGCATAAGTTGGTTTTCTAAATTTGAGACCCTGTTCTGTTTTGTAATTCAGTTCATGTGTAGCCAAGTTTACATTCCGTGTATTAGTGATAGCTTATGATGTTTCTTTTTCTGTGTGACTTACTTCTCGTAGAATCATCGTACATGAATCCACTCATTATGCAGCTATGGGCCTGTTGACGTAGATTTCATTGCTGAGTTATATTCCATTTTAGGTACGTACCACAATTGTTTATCAATTTTTTGATTTCTCGGATATTTAACTTGTACAGTAGACGAGGTTCTTGTAAACTGAGCCGTCCCAAACTTTGGGGTGGCTGTGTGTTTTTCCTTTTAATTTCCCTAAGCTATAGGACCATAAGTGGAAGTGCCATAGGCTGTGTTGCTTTGTTTCCTACGTGTTTCAGGAAACACCATACACTTCTCCAGAGTGGCTGTTGGCAATTTACATCCCGCCCATCAGCATAACAAGGCTCCCTGTTCTCCATGACCTGTCCTGCCTTTCTGGATTTTACACATTTTTCAGATGGCCCTTTTGACCGGGCGGCAGTGAGACTTCATTGTAGTGCAGATTTCTTTACACGCTTGCTTG
>NW_021700214.1:0-3231 GCF_005190385.1 Monodon monoceros
GCTCTGTTTACAAGAACCTCGTTTACGGTACAATTTAAATATCCGAGAAAGCAAAAAATGGATAAAGAAGTTGTGGTACGTTCGTACAATGGAATATCACTCAGCAATGAAATCTACGTCATCATGCCCATAGCGGCATAATGAGTGGATTCAGGTACGATGATTCTATGAGAAATAAGTCACACAGAAAAAGAAACATCATAAGATATCACTAATACATGGAATGTAAACTTGGCTACACATGAACTGAATAACAAAACAGAACAGGTTCTCAAATTTAGAAAACCAACTCATGCTTGCTTATGGGGAAAGGTGAGTTGGGGTGCTGCATAAAACCAGAGATTGAAATTAGCACAGATACCGTTCCATAAGCCAAATATATAATAGACAAGACATAATCCTTGCTCAACAAAATGGACTCAACACCCCATATTCAACGACTGGGAATATACCTGAAAAGAAAGAATCTTAAAACCCATGGATTTATATGTCTCCATAAGGAAATCAAGCGTGTGTACAGCGGCCTAAATGCAGCAGTGAGAATCCGATAAATCCCATTATCAAAATAAATTTCAAAAACAAAACACAATGACAGTGAAATAGAGAGCAATTCTTGAATAATTCATTCAGGGCTTGTGATGCAACCTGGATTTACCACATCTACACCCAGAGCTGGGTGAGACATAAGGCTGGACACTTCGGGCAGATAGCATTGGTGAGGTTCGGTGAGCAAACGCAGACCCTTTGAAGTCATACTGCATGGTACCCATTCCATGGGTCCCAACTCTCCAGGTTGAAGGGATTCTTCTTTCAGTTAAAACATGCATGTGAAACCCAGAGTATGGTCCACCGTGTGATTGGGAAACGTTTTCAAATGCATCTCAGTTTTCGTCCCATGGTACTCGGATACACCATTCCAGACGCTTTACTATCACTCTCCCCACTTGGACAGTCAGTGCCTGTAACCTCCTGTTTGACACAGTTTGCAATTTCTGCGCAAGATGAACAGGAATAGGGAGAACCAATGAGAGACTAGCTGTAGGTGTGTGCACCGGCAAATGGAACGCTCATTTCCCAACAGTAAGAGAAATTAACCAAAGGCTCAGCATGCCCTGCCGGAAACAGATTAAGGCCTGAAGCAATCCTGCGGTTTTGCGGCCATCTCACAAGAAAGCGCGTTGAAGAAAGGAGCTCAGGGGCACTGTAATTCACAAACCTGCAGAGTTATGAATGACAGCTATCGTCCAAAAATATATTGAAGTAAGTCTTCGAAGAGGACTTGAAAGCGGGGCAGAATTTCAGGAAAACGATTTCAGGGGGTAGACTGGAATTGCTCTTAAAGCAGAGGAAAAGAGGCAGAAGGTGGACAATGATGCACTTGGCCAAAAAGGGCGTATGCGTTTTTTCCTGAATATATTCAGGAAAAAATGCATACGCCCTTTTTGGTCAACCAAGCAAGCGTGTAAAAGAAATCTGCACTACAATGAAGTCTCAGTGCCCCCCGCTCAAAAGGGCCATCTGAAAAAAGTGTAAAATCCAGAAAGGCAGGACACGTCATGGAGAACAGGGAGCCTTGTTATGCTGATGGGAGGGATGTAATTTGCCAGCAGCCACTCTGGAGAAGTGTATGGTGTTTCCTGAAACACGTATGAAACAAAGCAACACAGCCTATGGCACTTCCACTTATGGTCCTATAGCTTAGGGAAATTAAAATCAAAAACACACAGCCACCCCAAATTTTGGGACGGCTCTGTTTACAAGAACCTCGTCTACGGTACAAGTGAAATATCTGAGAAAGCAAGAAATAGATAAAGAATTTGTGGTACGTACATATAATGGAATATCACTCAGCAATGAAATCTACGTCATCAGGCCCGTAGCGGCATAATGAGTGGATTCAGGTAAGATGATTCTACGATAAATATGTCCCACAGAGAAAGAAACATCATAAGATATCTCTAATATACGGAATGTAACCTTGGCTACACATGAACTGAATTACAAAACAGAACAGGGTCTCAAATTCAGAAAACCAACTTATGCTTTCTTATGGGGAAAGGTGAGTTGGGGTGCTGCATAAAACCAGAGATTGAAATTAGCACAGATACCGTTCCATAAGCCAAATATATGATAGACAAGACCTACGCCTTGCTCAACGAAATGGACTCAACACCACATATTCAACACCTGGGAATATACCTGACAAGTAAGAATCTTAAAACCCATGGATTTATATGTCTCCATAAGGAAATCAAGCGTGTGTACAGCGGCCTAAACGCAGCAGTGAGAATCCGATAAATCCCATTATCAAAATAAATTTCAAAAACAAAGCAAAATGACAGTGAAATAGAGAGCAATTCTTAAATAATTCATTCAGGGCTTGTGATGCAACCTGGATTTACCACATCTACACCCAGAGCTGGGTGAGACATAAGGCTGGACACTTCGGACTGATACCATTGGTGAGGTTCGGTGAGCAAACGCAGACCCTTTGAAGTCATACTGCATGGTACGCATTCCATGGGTCCCAACTCTCCAGGTTGAAGGGATTCCTGCTTCAGCTAAATCATGCATGGGAAACCCAGAGTATGGTCCACCATGTGATTGGGAAACGTTTTCAAATGCATCTCAGTTTTCGTCCCCTGTTGCTCGGGTTCACCATTCAAGACGCTTTATTAACACTCTCCCCACTTGGAGACTCAGTGCCTTTAACCTCCTGTTTAGCACAGTTTGCAATTTCTGCACAAGGTGAAGAGGAATAGGGAGAACCAATGAGAGTCTAGCTGTAGGTGTCTGCACGGGCAAATGGAAGGCTCATTTAACACCAGGAAGAGGAATTAACCAAAGCCTCAGGGTGCCCTGCCTGAAACAGATTAGGGCCTGAAGCCATCCTGCGGTTTTGCGGCCAGCTCACAAGAAAGCGAGTTGAAGAAAGGAGCTCAGGGGCACTGTAATTCACAAACCTGCAGAGTTATGAATGACAGCTATCGTCCAAAAATGTATTGAAGTAAGTCTTCGAAGAGGACTTGAAAGCGGGGCAGAATTTCAGGAAAACGATTTCAGGGGGTAGACTGGAATTGCACTTAAATCATAGGAAAAGAGGCAGAATGTCGACAATGATGCACTTGGCCAAAAAGGGGGTATGCGTTTCTTCCTGCATATATTCAGAAAAAAAATGCATACGCACTTCTTGGCCAACCAAACAAGCGTGTAAAGGAAATCTGCACTACA
>NW_021700214.1:3331-5456 GCF_005190385.1 Monodon monoceros
GCACTGTAATTCACAAACCTGCAGAGTTATGAATGACAGCTATCTTTCAAAAATGTATTGAAGTAAGTCTTCGAAGAGGACTTGAAAGCGGGGCAGAATTTCAGGAAAACGATTTCAGGGGGTAGACTGGAATTGCACTTAAATCATAGGAAAAGAGGCAGAATGTCGACAATGATGCACTTGGCCAAAAAGGGGGTATGCGTTTTTTCCTGCATATATTCAGAAAAAAAATGCATACACACTTCTTGGCCAACCAAACAAGCGTGTAAAGGAAATCTGCACTACAATGAAGTCTCAGTGCCCCCCAATCAAAATGGCCATCTGAAAAAAGTGTAAAATCCAGAAAGGCAGGACACGTCATGGCGAACTGCGAGTCTTGTTATGCTGATGGGCGGGATGTAAATTGCCAACAGCCACTCTGGAGAAGTGTATGGTGTTTCCTGAAACACGTAGGAAACAAAGCAGCACAGCCTATGGCACTTCCACTTTTGCTCCTATAGCTTAGGGAAATTAAAATCAAAAACACTCAGCCACCCCAAAGTTTGGGATGGCTCTGTTTACAAGAACCTCGTTTACGGTACAATTTAAATATCCGAGAAAGCAAAAAATGGATAAAGAAGTTGTGGTACGTTCGTACAATGGAATATCACTCAGCAATGAAATCTACGTCATCATGCCCATAGCGGCATAATGAGTGGATTCAGGTACGATGATTCTATGAGAAATAAGTCACACAGAAAAAGAAACATCATAAGATATCACTAATACATGGAATGTAAACTTGGCTACACATGAACTGAATAACAAAACAGAACAGGTTCTCAAATTTAGAAAACCAACTCATGCTTGCTTATGGGGAAAGGTGAGTTGGGGTGCTGCATAAAACCAGAGATTGAAATTAGCACAGATACCGTTCCATAAGCCAAATATATAATAGACAAGACATAATCCTTGCTCAACAAAATGGACTCAACACCCCATATTCAACGACTGGGAATATACCTGAAAAGAAAGAATCTTAAAACCCATGGATTTATATGTCTCCATAAGGAAATCAAGCGTGTGTACAGCGGCCTAAATGCAGCAGTGAGAATCCGATAAATCCCATTATCAAAATAAATTTCAAAAACAAAACACAATGACAGTGAAATAGAGAGCAATTCTTGAATAATTCATTCAGGGCTTGTGATGCAACCTGGATTTACCACATCTACACCCAGAGCTGGGTGAGACATAAGGCTGGACACTTCGGGCAGATAGCATTGGTGAGGTTCGGTGAGCAAACGCAGACCCTTTGAAGTCATACTGCATGGTACCCATTCCATGGGTCCCAACTCTCCAGGTTGAAGGGATTCTTCTTTCAGTTAAAACATGCATGTGAAACCCAGAGTATGGTCCACCGTGTGATTGGGAAACGTTTTCAAATGCATCTCAGTTTTCGTCCCATGGTACTCGGATACACCATTCCAGACGCTTTACTATCACTCTCCCCACTTGGACAGTCAGTGCCTGTAACCTCCTGTTTGACACAGTTTGCAATTTCTGCGCAAGATGAACAGGAATAGGGAGAACCAATGAGAGACTAGCTGTAGGTGTGTGCACCGGCAAATGGAACGCTCATTTCCCAACAGTAAGAGAAATTAACCAAAGGCTCAGCATGCCCTGCCGGAAACAGATTAAGGCCTGAAGCAATCCTGCGGTTTTGCGGCCATCTCACAAGAAAGCGCGTTGAAGAAAGGAGCTCAGGGGCACTGTAATTCACAAACCTGCAGAGTTATGAATGACAGCTATCGTCCAAAAATATATTGAAGTAAGTCTTCGAAGAGGACTTGAAAGCGGGGCAGAATTTCAGGAAAACGATTTCAGGGGGTAGACTGGAATTGCTCTTAAAGCAGAGGAAAAGAGGCAGAAGGTGGACAATGATGCACTTGGCCAAAAAGGGCGTATGCGTTTTTTCCTGAATATATTCAGGAAAAAATGCATACGCCCTTTTTGGTCAACCAAGCAAGCGTGTAAAAGAAATCTGCACTACAATGAAGTCTCAGTGCCCCCCGCTCAAAAGGGCCATCTGAAAAAAGTGTAAAATCCAGAAAGGCAGGACACGTCATGGAGAACAGGGAGCCTT
>NW_021700215.1:0-485 GCF_005190385.1 Monodon monoceros
GGCAGAAAGCGAGGCATGCAGCTGTCTCCATGAGTTCTTAGTAGCTCATCGGCTTTATTTCAAAGGAAGTACACTTCGGAGGACTCCTAGGCCCCTCGGGTGTGCATCCATTTCCCTCCAAGTTCACTGAGTACCTCCAGACCCCCCACCCCATTGGCCCGGTTGAGCAACATCGAGGCCCACTGGTCTGCCCCTCGGAGGCCCTCTATGCGTGCCGATTGATGGGCAACCCAATACACGTTCCTTGAGGAGAGCTACCTTTCCAGAGCCGTGAAACAGGTTCAAGAGTGTACTTCTGGTGAGTCCGACGCGCCCAGGAATTATTGGTTGTCGCCCTTGTGTGAGCTGCCATGAGAAAGCACTGTGCTTTGCACACTTCCCGGACCTCGTTCCTGAAGTCACGCTGCTCGAGGAGAAAGTCAGCATCTTTCAATGCTGTGTCACTAACGGGACACTCAGCATGAGCACATGCCTGGAGGTAAAGC
>NW_021700215.1:585-1979 GCF_005190385.1 Monodon monoceros
CCCGTTAGTGACACAGCATTGAAAGATGCTGTGTCACTAACGGGACACTCAGCATGAGCACATGCCTGGAGGTAAAGCTCTGACTTGCCCTGCAGAAGCGGAGGCGTGCAGCACTTTCCATGAGGCCGTAGCCTCTGCTCTGCAAATCTTTTACAGCAGGAGAGTTTTCTGCACAGCTAGGAGGCTCGCGTGGGCACCCTTTTCCCGCGTTGAATGCAGAGTACCCCCAGGCACCCCTAGGTCTCCTAAGCAACATCCAGGCCCGTAGCCGTTGGAGGCACTCTCTATACGCCGAGTGTAGGGAAACGCACTGCACTCTGGTCCGAGGCAGCTTAATTTCCCCAGCACACCCACACGTTCACGAACAGACTCCTGGCACGCTTCACATGCCTTCGAGGTGTTATGCCTTGCCCTAGTCTGAGCTGCACTGAGAGAACCCTCGGCCTCCCATTCCATCTAGGACCTCCGGCCTGAAGTCACCGTGCCTCCTAAAGAAAGTCGCCTTGCGTTCTTACTGCAATTTCAGTCCTGTTCTTCCTGTGGCACTGCAGGCTGTTGAATAGCCACAGGCCCCAGAGGAGCAGCTAGTGCGATCCTTGGTTGAGGCAGTTCACTTGATGCAGAACACTCTCCTCCGAGAATTCGATTCAGGGAAGCAAACCCAGTGTAACCTGGGTCTCTTTTGACTTGTTAGCAACCACAGAGAGGTATGCTGCGTGTGCGCATGCAAACGGAGGCCAGCTGTAACTATCCTTGCTTTGCCATTTGGAAGGCTGCATTCATGCTGCCTTGAAACTACCTATAATTACCTGCTGTTGACAGGCCTGGAGACCCCGTAGGAATGCTTCTGGGAAGAAAATGAGTTTGCTCTATCTCAACCAGGTGCTTCCATGGCCGCAGTGGTGGTCCGCCTGACACGCTTTAGAACTAAAAAGAAACTCTCCGTGAGAACTTGCCTCCAGGTCAGGCCCTGAGTAGCCGGGCAGAAAGCGAGGCATGCAGCTGTCTCCGTGAGTTCTTAGTAGCTCTTCGGCTTTATTTCAAAGGAAGTACCCTTTGGAGGACTCCTAGGCCCCTCGGGTGTGCATCCATTTCCCTCCAAGTTCACTGAGTAACTCCAGACACCCCACCCCATTGGTCCGGCTGAGCAACATCGAGGCCCACTGGTCTGCCCCTCGGAGGCCCTCTGTGCGTGCCGAGTGATGGGCAACACAATGCACATTCCTTGAGGAGAGCTACCTTTCCAGAGCCCTCAAACAGATTCAAGAAATTATTTCTGGTGAGTCCGACGCACCCAGGAATTATTGGTTGTCGCCCTGGTGTGAGCTGCCGTGAGAAAGCACTGTGCTTTGCATACTTCCCGGACCTCGTTCCTGAAGTCACGCTGCTCGAGG
>NW_021700216.1:0-1232 GCF_005190385.1 Monodon monoceros
AGAACAGGTAGATCCACAGAGTCAGAGAGGAAGTCCCCGGTTGTCAGGGGCTGCCGAGGGGACAGAGTGATAGCTAAGAGCGTGAGAGACATTTTTGGGGTGCCGTAAATGGTCCAAAACATGGCAGTAGTGGTAGATTCACAGCTAAGTAAACTCTCCCGTGATCCGGTGCAGCCTGTGAGAGCATCGCTCTCAGGAAGAAGGGCTGACCGCACGAAGACTGAATGAGCAGTGGCTCCTGGGCCCAGACACTCAGCTGTCACCCCCGACGTGGGGAAGTCACTGGGACCTTCTGAGCCTCCACGGAGACTGGCAGCAGCCCCAGGGCCTCACAGAGCACGGCGCGCCCGTCCCCAGAGCCTCCCCTCTGTTTCTCATCACCGGCTGTCAACAGACTTGCATGCAATGTTCTTTTCTTTTATCTTCTCTGCTTTACGTCACTAGGCCATACGAAGTGGTGAAGCCCCGACACTCGCTGCCACTTGGATGCACCCTGAGACCTCTACGCTACGGGAGAGAAGTCAGACACAGAAGGACACACAGGGTGTGACCCCACTGAGGAGAAACGTCCAGAACAGGTAGATCCACAGAGTCAGAGATTGGGTTCCTGGTTGTCAGGGGCTGCTGAGGGGATGGAGTGATTGGTAAAGGCGTGAGGGACATTTTGGGGCTGATGGAAGTGGTTCGAAACACGGCAGTAGGGAGGGCTGCACAGCTCAGTAAACTGTCCACATGCTCCCCGTTGTAGCCTGTGAGAACACCGCTCTGAGAATGAAGGGCTCACTGCAGGAAGACTGAACGAGCAGTGGGTCCTGGGCCCAGCCTCTCAGTTGATGGCTCCCCACATGGGGCAGTGACTGTGAGTTGCTGAGCGTCCACGGAGGCTCGCAGCAGCCCCAGGGCCTCACAGGGCACGGCGCCCCCCTGCCCCAGAGCCTTCTCTCTGGTTCTCATCACCAGCTGTCCCCAGACTTACATGCAATGTTCCATTCTTTTCTTTTATCTTTTTTTCCGTCCATCAGCACACAAAGGGTGAACGCCTGACACTCGCTGCCATGTGGATGCACCCTGAGGACACGATGCTCGGCGAGAGAAGTCAGACACAGAAGGACATACAGGGTCTGACCCCACTGAGGAGAAACATCAAGAACAGGTAGATCCACAGAGTCAGAGAGGAAGTCCCCGGTTGTCAGGGGCTGCCGAGGGGACAGAGTGATAGCTAAGAGCGTGAG
>NW_021700217.1:0-4345 GCF_005190385.1 Monodon monoceros
TATTTCCAAGATTTTGGATCATCTTTACTATCATTATTCTGAATTCTGTTTCAGGTAGACTGCCTATTTCCTCTTCATTTGTTAGGTCTGGTGAGTTTTTATCTTGCTCCTTCATCTGCTGTGTTTTTCTGTCTTCTCATTTTGCTTATCTTACTGTGTTTGGGGTCTCCTTTTTGCAGGCTGCAGGTTTGTAGTTCCCGTTGTTTTTGGTGTCTGTCCCCAGTGGCTAAGGTTGGTTCAGTGGGTTGTGTAGGCTTCCTGGTGGAGGGGACTAGTGCCTGTGTTCTGGTGGATGAGGCTGGATCTTGTCTTTCTGGTGGGCAGGTCCACGTCTGGTGGTGTGTTTTGGGGTGTCTGTGGACTTATTATGAGTTTAGGCAGCCTCTCTGGTAATGGGTGTTGTTGTGTTCCTGTCTTGTTAGTTGTTTGGCATAGGGTGTTCAGCACTGTAGCTTGTTGGTCATTTAGTGAAGCTGGGTTTTGGTGTTGAGATGGAGATCTCTGGGAGATTTTCGCCATTTGATATTATGTGGAGCTGGGAGGTCTCTTGTGGACCAGTGTCCTGAAGTTGGCTCTCCCATCTCAGAGGCACAGCACTGACTCCTGGCTGGAGCACCAAGAGCCTTTCATCCACACGGCTCAGAATGAAAGGGAGAAAAATAGAAAGAAAGAAAGGAAGGAAGAAAGGAAGAAAGGAAGGAAGGAAGAAAGAAAGGAGGGAGGGAGGGAGGGAGAGAAGGAGGGAGGGAGGAAGGAAGGAGGGAAGGAAGGAAAGAAAGAAAGAAAGAAGATAAAATAAAGTAACTTAAAATAAAATAGTTATTAAAATAAAAAATAAATATTAAGAAAAAAAATTTTTTAAAGGAAAACAAAACAAAAAACGGACGGATAGAACCCTAGGACAAATGGTGGAAGCAAAGCTATACAGACAAAATGTCACACAGAAGCATACACATACACACTCACAAAAACAGGAAAAGGGGAAAAAATCATAAATCTTGCTCTCAAAGTCCACCTCCTCAATTTGGGATGATTCGTTGTCTATTCATGTATTCCACAGATGCAGGGTACATCAAGTTGTTTGTGGGGCTTTAATCCGCTGCTCCTGAGGCTGCTGGGAGAGACTTCCCTTTCTCTTCTTTGTTCTCACAGCTCCCGGGGCTCAGCTTTGGATTTGGCCCCGCCTCTGCGTGTAGGTCGCTGGAGGGCGTCTGTTCTTCGCTCAGACAGGACAGGGTTAAAGGAGCAGCTGATTCGGGGACTCTGGCTCACTCAGGCCTGGGGGAGGGAGGGGCACGGAGCGCGGGGCGAGCCTGTGGCCGCAGAGGCCAGCAGGACGTTGCACGAGCCTGAGGCATGCCGTGCGTTCTCTCGGGGAAGTTGTCCCTGGATCCCGAGACCCTGGCTGTGGCGGGCCACACAGGCTCCCCGGAAGGGGAGTGTGGATAGTGACCTGTGCTTGCACACAGGCTTCTTGGTGGCGGCAGCAGCAGCCTTAGCGTCTCATGCCCGTCTCTGGGGTCTGCGCTCTTAGCCGCGGCTCGCGCCCGTCTGTGGAGCTCCTTTAAGCATAGCTCTCAATTCCCTCTCCTCGCGCACCAGGAAACAAAGAGGGAAGAAAAAGTCTCTTGCCTCTTCGGCATCTTCAGACTTTTCCCTGGACTCCCTCCAGACTAGCCATGTGGCACTAGCCCCCTTCAGGCTGTGTTCATGCCGCCAACCCCAGTGCTCTTCCTGCGCTCCGACCGAAACCCAAGCCTCAGGTCCCAGCCCTGCCTGCTCCGGCGGGTATCAGACAAGCCTCTCGGGCTAGTGAGTGCCGGTCAGCACTGATCCTCTGTGCGGGAATATCTCCGCTTTGCCCTCCGCACCCCTGTTGCTGGGCTCTTCTCTGCCGCCCCGAAGCTTCCCCCCTCCGCCACCCGCAGTCTCCGCCTGCGAAGGGGCTTCTAGTGTGTGGAAACCTTTCCTCCTTCACAGCTCCCTCCCACTGGTGCAGGTCCCGTGCCCATCCTTTTGTCTCTGTTTATTCTTTTTTCTTTTGCCCTCCCCAGGTACGTGGGGAGGTTCTTGCCTTTTCAGAGGTCTGAGGTCTTCTGCCAGCATTCAGTAGGTGTTCTGTAGGAGTTGTTCCACGTGTAGATGTATTTCTGGTGTATCTGTGGGGAGGAAGGTGATCTCCGCGTCTTACTCTTCCGCCATCTGCCCCAATCTCAAAGCTGGTTCCATTCTGGTGTTAGCAGTCCGAGTCCCTCCCCTGCTCAGCCTTGGGGCCTGAGCCCGGTCCCCAGCACCGGGCCACGGGCCCCTGCGAACAGGTGCCACACAGTGACTCTCAGTGGGGGAGTGAGGCATTGATGAGGATGGGGTTTGCTTGATAGGTGATGAGAACCAGAGTCCTTGTGAATGAGTCTGGGACCAGAGGCCTCTAGCCTCCACCACACGCCGGTATTTCTCACCCTAGGGCTGTCCTGCCAGCCCGATCATACTTTTTTTGCTCTTAGTTGGCCACAAACGTGTAGACTGACAACCTCGCTGAATAAATAGTTGAAGAATGATTTTTTTAGTAAAACTTAAGAGGACATATTATTTTTTTGATACCAGTAGTTCTAAAATACATTTATTTGGTACTTTGCATAAACATGATTCACTTTAACAGTAACCGAACAACTACTCCCATACAACTAAATTTCTCTAATCATGAAGTATAGACACCAATGAATCATTGTTAGTTGAGACCCCTGAATGGGAAATGCTGTAAAGGGGACTAGACAATACATGTATCATGTATTTCAGATGTCTCCGCTTTGAGAGTTAACTGCAGTCACAAAAGCAGTTATTTATTTCCTAATGGATAATGTTGATGGAACATATTACTTTGCTTGCATGCTGTAGCCAAGCCACTGAAGATAATCATGTTATTATTCCTGCAAAGAAGTGAGGTTGGTGTTCTAACCCCCCTTACTGTCTTCTCTAGGAGTAACTGCAGAACAATGGGTATATAACAATTTAGTTTTTATTGTTTGGGATATAAAGAAATATCTGTAGGTAACGCTTCATATATAGATATGTATATATAATATACCTACACCAAAAAAATCCACCAAACAAGATTTTAAACAAAAGGATCAGTAAGTCATGTGTTCTTCCTTAGCACACATTTGCAAGAGACACAGAAAATTTGAAAATAACTTGTGTTGAAAACAATGAAGCAATAGTTTCTTAGACCCATACCCTTTCCATGAGAAGGGAAAAGGTCATAGTAGACACCAGACCCCATTTGAGTTTGCCCTGAGAGTTTCTAAAGACAATGCCAAAATTAACAGCTCTTGCTTCATACATATGCTGCCGTTGAGGGTACTGTTGAGGAAATAAATATGGACGCAGAAAATAAGAATGTTCTATAGAAGGCCATCTATAGTCTTTTTCTTTGTAAAAATTTCCTTTCATTGGTTACATCTCAAGTAGCTTGAATTAAGAAAAAATCAGAGCATGTGGAAAGGAGGGCCTCTGGAGTGTGGAGTTCCAGAGTTTGGAGAGATAGGACCTTCAATATGGCGGAGGGGTAAGACGTGGAGATCACCTTCCTCCCCACAAATACATCAGAAATACATCTACACGTGGAACAACTTGTACAGAACACCTACTGAATGATTGCAGAAGACCTCAGACTTCCCAAAAGGCAAGAAACTCCCCACATACCTGGCTATGCGGCTGACAGGGTCTTGGTGCTCTGGCCGGCTGTCAGGATTGTGCCTCTGAGGTGGGAGAGCCGAGTTAGGACATTGGTCCACCAGAGACCTTCCGGCTCCACGTAATATCAAATGGTGAAAGCTCTCCCAGAGATCCCCATCTCAACGCTAAGACTCAGCTCCACTCAATGACCAGCAAGCAACAGTGCTGGACACCCTATGACAAACAACTAGCAAGACAGGAACACACCACAACCCATCAGCAGAGAGGCTGCCTGAAATCATAATAAGGTCACAGACACCCCAAAACACACCACCAGATGCGGTTCTGCCCACCAGAAAGACAAGATCCAGCCTCATCCACCAGAACACAGGCACCAGTCCCCCCCACCAGGAAGCCTACACAACCCACTGAACCAACCTTAGCCACTGGGGACAGACACCAAAAACAATGGGAACTACGAACCTGCAGCCTACAAAAAGGACATACCAAGCACAATAAGTGAGGGAAAATGAGAAGACAGAGAAACACACAGCAGATGAGGAGCAAGGTAAAAACCAACCAGACCTAACAAATGAAGAGGAAATAGGCAGTCTACCTGAAAAAGAATTCAGAATAATGATAGTAAAGATGATCCAAAATCTTGGAAATA
>NW_021700218.1:0-1096 GCF_005190385.1 Monodon monoceros
TTCTTTACCATTTTATCATAAGCATTTTGCTTAGAATCATATTGAGCTGACACACACACATCAATGTGACTCAATGCACAGCCTATAATAGCGTACACAGCCACACACACACAATGCACAGTTTATACCAGCACACAAACACACGCACACACCTCACTGTGACTCAATGCAAAGCCCATACCAGCAAAGACACACACACAAAAACACCTTACTGTGACTCAATGCACAGCCTATAGCAGCACACACACACACACACACATACACACACACTGCTCACTGTGACTCAATGCACAGACTGTAGTACCTCACACACACACAGACACACACACCTCAGTGATTTAATGCAAAAGCCATACCAGCAAACACACACACACAGACACACACAGCTTACTGTGAGAAAATGCACAGTGTATACCACACACACACACAAACGCACGGCTTACTGTGTGTGACTCAATGCACAGCCTATACCAACCCACACACACAAACACAGACACCCCCACAGCTCACTGTGACTCAATGCACAGCCTACACCAGCACTAACACAAGGCTCACTGTGACACAATGCACAGCCTATACCAGCACACACACACACACACACACACACACGGCTGAGTGTGACTCAATGCACAGCCTATAGCATCGCAAACACACACATACACTCACTTGGCTCACTGTGACTCAATGCACAGTGTGTAGTACCACACACACACACACAGACACACAGACACACACACACACCCCTTAGTGACTTAATGCAACGTCCATACCAGCAAAAATACACACACAGGGCTCACTGTGAGTCATTGCACAGTGTATACCAGCACACACACACACAAAACGCACGGCTCACTGTGACTCAATGCACAGCCTATACCAGCACACACACACAGACACACACACACACACACAGAGCACACTGTGACTCAATGCACAGCCTATACCTTCACACACACACACACATACACACGGCTCACTGTAACTCAATGCACAGCCTATACCAGCATGGTCACACACACACACCTCACTGTGACTCAATGATCAGCCTATACCAGCACACACACATACACACATCTAAATGTGAATCAATACTCAG
>NW_021700219.1:0-1610 GCF_005190385.1 Monodon monoceros
AACCTTACAGGAGTGACCTGGCATCACTGAGCTCACAGCACAAAAATGTGGGGAGCCCAGCAGTTAGAGCCTGATGCCAGAGGGCCCTCATCACATAGGAGAGGAGGTTCCCAGCAGGCTCCAACTGCCACCAGAGGGCCGACATCACCAATGCAACGGGAGCAAGCCAGGCAGGAATTACCTCACAGAGAGGGCCAACCTCAAAGAAGGGTGAGGAACCCAGCCAGGATCAGACTCTCACCAGAGGTCCCACATCACCAAGGGGATGGGAAGTAGGCAGAAGTGGCCTCACACCAGTGGGCCCACATTATCGAAAGGAGAGGAACCCAGCACACGTGGCCTCAAACATGAGGACAAACATCACCAAGAGGCTGGGAGTGAGGCAGGCAGGAGGAGCCTCAAAACTGAGGGCCCATAGAATAAAAAAGGTGAGGAATCCTGCAGTTGGAATCTCCCAGGAGGCGGCAAGGAGCAGCGAGGCGATGGGATCCCGGCCGGTGTGAACTCACAACAGAGGTCCCTCATCATGAAACTGTGAGCAACCGAGCCGTTGGGACTACAGAGCAGAAGGCCCACATTCCCATGAGGTTGGTAGCCTGGCAGGAGTGTACTCACACCACAGGGCACATATCAGAACATTATGGGAGCCCAGGAGTTAGGACTTGACGTCAGAGGGCCCTCATTACCGAGGGGAGGAGACTCCCAGCAGGCACCATCTCCCAACTGAGGGCCCACGTCGCCAAGGTGCCGTGCACCAGCCAGGCACGAGTGACCTCACAGCAGAGGGCCTACGTCACAGAAGGGTGAGGAACCCAGCCAGTATAAGACTCTCACCAGAGGGCCCATATCACCAAGGGGATCGGAACGAGGCAGGAGTGTCCTCACACCAGTGTGGCCAAATCATAGAAAGGTGAGGAACCCAGAACATGTGGCCTAAACCAGAGGACCCACATCTCCAGTGGGCTCGGAGTGAGGCAGGCAGGAGTAGCCTCACAACACAGGGCCCATAGCATAAATATGTGAGGAATCCAGCAGTTGGAACCTCCCAGCAGGCGGCCCACAGAAGAAAGTCTATGGGATCCAGGCCGCAGTGAACTCACAGCAGAGGGCCCACATCATGAAACTGTGAGCAACCCAGCCGTTGGGACCACAGAGCAGAAGACCCACATCCACATGAGGATGGGAATTTGGCAGGAGTGTCCTCGCACAACTTAGCACGTATCAGAAAATGTGGGTACCCAGCAGTTAGGGCCTGACGCCAGAGGGCCCTCATCACCGAGGTGAGGAAGCTACCAGCACGCTCCAACTGCCACCAGAGGGCCGACTTCACGAAGGCGCGGTGTGCCAGCCAGGCAGGAGTGACCTCAGCGCAGAGGGCCCACCTCACGGAAGTGTGAGGAACCCAACCAGGATCAGATTCTCACCAGAGAGCCCACATCACCAAGGGGATGGGAACCAGGCAAGAGTGTCCTCACACCAGTGGGGCCACATCAGCGAAAGTTCAGGAACGCAGCACATGTGGCCTCAAACAAGGGGAAACACATCACGAAGGGGATGGGAGTGAGGCATGCAAGAGGAGACTCAAAACAGAAGGCCCATAGAATAAAAAA
>NW_021700219.1:1620-4471 GCF_005190385.1 Monodon monoceros
ATAGAATAAAAAAGGGAGGAATCCAGCATTTGGAAGCTCCAAGCAGGTGGCCCAGAGAACCGACGCTATGGGATACAGGCCGGAGTGAACTCACAGCAGAGAGCCCACATCATGCAACTGTGAGCAACCAAGCCGTTGGGACCTCAGAACGGAAAGCCCACACGTCCATGAGGATGGGAACCTGGCAGGAGTGTACTCGCACCACTGGGCGCACATCAGAAGATGTGTGGAGCCCAGCACTTAGGGCCTGACAACATAGGGCCCTCATCACCGAGGGGAGGAGGACCAAGCATGCTCCAACTGCAAACAGAGTGCCCACGTGTCCAAGGGGACGTGTGCAAGCCAGGCAGGAGTGACCTCAGAGCAGAGGGCCAACCTCAGAGAAGTGTGAGGAATCCAGCCAGGATCAGGCTCTCAGCAGAGGACCCATATCACCAAGGGGATGGGAACGAGGCAGGAGTGTCCTCACACCAGTGGGGCCACATCACTAAAAGGGGAGGAGACCGGCACATGTGGCCTCAAACCAGAGTACCTACATCACCAAGAGGCTGGGAGTGACGCAGGCAAGAGGAGCCTCACAACACAGGGGCCAAAGAATAAAAAAAGGTGAGGAATCCAGCAGTTGGAAACTCCCAGCAAGCAGCCCACAGCACAGAGGCCATGGGATCTAGGTCTGAGTGAACTAACACCAGAAAGCCAACATCATGAAACTGTGAGCAACACAGATGTTGGGACGTCAGAGCTGAAGGCCCACATTCCCATGGGGATGGGAACTTGGCAGGAGTGTCCTAGCACCACTTAGCACGTATCAGAAAATGTGGGTACCCAGCAGTTATGGCCTGACGCCAGAGGGCACTCATGACCGAGTGGAGGAGGCTCCCAGCAGGCTCCAACTGCCACAAAAGGGCCGACATCACCAAGGTGGGGTGTGCCAGCCAGGCAGGAGTGACCTCAGAGCAGAGGGCCCACCTCACAGAAGTGGGAGGATCCCAACCAAGATCAGACTCACCAGAGGGCCCACATCACCAAGGGGTTGGAAAGCAGGCAGGAGTGTTCTCACACCAGTGGACCCACATCAACGAAAGGTGAGGGACTCAGGACACGTGGCCTCAAACCAGAGAACACACATCACCAATGGTCTTGGTGTGAGTCAGGCAGGAGGAGCCTCAAAACAGAGGGCCCATAGAATAAAAAAGGTGAGGAATCCCGCAGTTGGAACCTCCTAGCAGGCGTCCAGGAGCAGCGAGGCTATGGGATCCAGGCCTGAGTGAACTCACAACAGAGGGCCCTCATCATGAAACTGTGAGCAACACAGCCGTTGGGACCTCAGAGCTGAAGGCCCACATTCCCATGTGGTTGGGAACCTGGCAGGAGTGTACTCGCACCACAGGGCATACATCAGAAAATTTGGGAGCCCAGGAGTTAGGGCCTGACGCCAGAGGGCCCTCATGACCGAGGGGAGGAGACTCCAAGCAGGCACCAACTCACAACTGAGGGCACACGTCGCCAAGGTAACGTTTGCCAGCCAGGCAGTAGTGACCTCACAGCAGAGGCCCTACCTCACAGAAGGGTGAGGAACCCAGCCAGGATAAAACTCTCACCAGAGGGCCCACATCACCAAGGGGATCAGAACCAGGCAGGAGTGTCCTCACACCAGTGTGGTCACATAATAGAAAGGTGAGGAACCCAGCACATGTGGCCTAAACCAGAGGACCCACATGTCCAAGAGCCTTGGAGTGAGGCAGGCAGGAGTAGCCACACAACACAGGGCCCATAGAATAAAAAAGGTGAGGAAACCAGCAGTAGGAACCTGCCAGCAGGCAGCCCAGAGCACCGAGACTATGGGATCCAGGCCACAGTGAACTCACAGCAGAGAGCCATAGCATGAAACTGTGAGCAACCCAGACGTTGGGACCTCAGAGCACAAGGTCCACATCCCCATAAGGATGGGAACCTGGCAGGAGTGTCCTCGCACCACTTAGCACGTATCAGAAAATGTGGGTAACCAGCAGTTAGGGCCTGACGCCAGAGGGCCATCATCACCGAGGGAAGGAGGCTCTCAGCAGGCTCCAACTGCCACCAGAGTGCCGAAGTCGCCAAGGAGGTGTGTGCAAGCCAGGCAGGAGTGACCTCAGAACAGAGGGCCCACCTCACAGAAGTGTGAGGAACACAATCAGGATCAGACTCTCACAAGAGGGCCCACATCACTAAGGGGATGCAAACCAGGAAGGAGTGTCCTCACACCAGAGGGACCACATCAGCTAAAGGTGAGGAACCCAGCACATGTGGCCTCAAAAAGGGGACACACATCATGAAGGGGCTGGGAGTGAGGCAGGCAGGAGGAGACTCACAACAGAGGGCCCATAGAATAAAAAAGGTGAGGAAACCAGAATTTGGAACCTCCAAGCAGGTGGCCGAGAGCACCGACATTATGGAATACAGGCCGGAGTGAACTCACAGCAGAGGGCCCACATCCTGAAACTGTGAGCAACCCAGATCTTTGTACCACAGAGCAGAAGGCCCACATCCCCATGGCGATTGGAACGTGACAGGAGTCTCATTGCACCGGTGGGCACACATCAGAAAATGTGGGGAGCCCAGCAGTTAGGCACTGACACAAGAGGGCCCTCATCACCGAGGGTAGTAGGGTACCAGCAGGCTCCAACTGCTACCAGAGGGCCGACGTTGCCAAGGCAGGGTGCGCCAGCAGGCAGGAGTGACCTCAGAGCAGAGGGCCCACCTCACAGAAGTATGAGGACCCCAACTTGGATCAAGCTCTCACCACTGGGCCCACATCACCAAGTGGATGGGAACCAGGCAGGAGTGTCCTCACACCAGTGGGGCCACATCA
>NW_021700219.1:4481-5458 GCF_005190385.1 Monodon monoceros
GGATGGGAACCAGGCAGGAGTGTCCTCACACCAGTGGGGCCACATCACTAAAAGGTGAGGCAACCGGCACATGTGGCCTCAAACCAGAGGACCTACATCAACAAGGGGCTCGCAGTGAGGCAGGCAGGAGGAGCCTCACAACACAGGGACCGAAGTATAAAAATGGTGAGGAATCCTGCAGTTGGAACCTCCCAGCAGGCGGCCCAGAGCACAGAGGCTATGGGATCTAGGCCTGTGTGAACTAACATCAGGGAGCCAACATCATGAAACTGTGAGCAACCCAGGCGTTGGGACAAGACAACAGAAGGCACACGTCCTCATGGGGATGGGAACCTTACAGGAGTGACCTGGCATCACTGAGCTCACAGCACAAAAATGTGGGGAGCCCAGCAGTTAGAGCCTGATGCCAGAGGGCCCTCATCACATAGGAGAGGAGGTTCCCAGCAGGCTCCAACTGCCACCAGAGGGCCGACATCACCAATGCAACGGGAGCAAGCCAGGCAGGAATTACCTCACAGAGAGGGCCAACCTCAAAGAAGGGTGAGGAACCCAGCCAGGATCAGACTCTCACCAGAGGTCCCACATCACCAAGGGGATGGGAAGTAGGCAGAAGTGGCCTCACACCAGTGGGCCCACATTATCGAAAGGAGAGGAACCCAGCACACGTGGCCTCAAACATGAGGACAAACATCACCAAGAGGCTGGGAGTGAGGCAGGCAGGAGGAGCCTCAAAACTGAGGGCCCATAGAATAAAAAAGGTGAGGAATCCTGCAGTTGGAATCTCCCAGGAGGCGGCAAGGAGCAGCGAGGCGATGGGATCCCGGCCGGTGTGAACTCACAACAGAGGTCCCTCATCATGAAACTGTGAGCAACCGAGCCGTTGGGACTACAGAGCAGAAGGCCCACATTCCCATGAGGTTGGTAGCCTGGCAGGAGTGTACTCACACCACAGGGCACATATCAGAACATTATGGGAG
>NW_021700220.1:0-2335 GCF_005190385.1 Monodon monoceros
TGATTTTGTTTAACCCTGCAATCGGATCCACAAATGCACAGGGCATTCACAGAGTGGAAATTTATGCCTCCAACTAACAGTAATAAGGTAAGTTTACTTTAAAAATGATATTTGGGGAGTGTTCAATTACTGTGAAGTTATGCCCCCAACCAAAACGTCATCCAGTTCCCTAGAATCATCCACATGTCTTCTGAAAAGGTTTCCTCATTTGCCTCATCCTTCTGGCTTGACTGATGGCTCCCGCCCAGCCTAATCACTATCACAAAGCATATGTTGGTTTAGGCAATAACAGACCTTCATAGATCATTTACTGGATTCTCCCTTGACGTAAATTGTTATTTTTCTTTGTTTCTAGCAATAATAATACCGGGCACTGTGTAAAAACTAGCTACCATTGACTGAATGATTGCCAGGTTTTCAAGCACTGAGCTAAAAGCTCAACGTGCATTAACAATGATAATAACATTTGAGACAGACACTGTCACAAGTGCTTTGCAGTCATTATTAGTAACTCATTTCTTTCTCAAAAAACCCTGTGAAGCAGATACAATCTTCCCAAATTTACAAAACAGAAAAGTGAGGCACGATAATATTCCAGAACATGACAGCATTCACAGAACTGGTTACGTGGTTAAGTTGCGCTGGAGCTGTGATGGAAGCTCTTAAATGTCTTGCCACAA
The DNA here is from genome assembly GCF_005190385.1 of Monodon monoceros. Lineage (NCBI taxonomy): Eukaryota > Metazoa > Chordata > Mammalia > Artiodactyla > Monodontidae > Monodon > Monodon monoceros. The sequence goes on from NW_021700220.1 coordinate 681, forward strand.
TGCTGGAAAGCAGTTATTGTCTTCAGTAGAAAGATACTGAGATCAATTCTCAAAATTCTGAAGTGACTGGCCCTATTTGCATAGTAAAGACTATGTGATAGGCCAAGGACTCTGTCAAAGTAACCAGATTAGGTCCAAGATGGAATCACTCATGCTAAGCCCCACATCAGCAAACCAAAATTTATCTAAGTTTCCCTACCTGGGCTCTCCAAGCAAAGGAAGGCCCAGGTCAACCAACCAATCATGCTTGCCTGCTTACCAAACCCTTATCCAGCTCCTTGTTCCATATAAGGAAAGGAACTCTCATTAACCCATTAGCAAATGACCAGTATATCGTCCTTGACCCTGCTCACTTTGGTCTATAAAAAGCTCTCACCTTGTACTGCTCTTCAGAGCTCCTTTCTACCTGCTAGATTAAACAGTACCCAAGTCATGAATCACTGAATAGAAGTCAACTAGATCAGTAAGTTATCTGTAGAAAATTTTATTTTAACAACTCTATGGCGATCCTTTCCAAATCCATGATCTCAGCTCTTCCACATGCCTCACGAGCTTTATATCGTGAGAGAACGCTGTGACCTCAGTTTCCTCAGGAAAGTGACTCCTCTCTGCCTAATCATATCATAAGGGAAACCAGGGCTAGAATCAGTAAATGTTTCCCAACAAATAGAACTAAACAGTAAAGTGTTTTAATCCCAGCACATCATTCATTCTAATCACTATATTCTCAGGGGCAAGTACTCAGCAAGCTGTGTGGGAATGACATGCACTGTTTCCATTAAAGTCATAACAGAATCTGTGCACAACACTCCTTCTCACTCCTTCGAAAACAGCTCCCTTGCTCCTCTTCTAGTGAATATTAGCATCTACAATGTGTTCTGCTTTGCCTCTGCATTCTTGGTCTGAAACTCTTTTCTGGAAAAAAGGCTTACAAAGAGTTCCTGGAAGTAAGAATTATAGACCCCCAGGGTACCTAAGGAATAGGAAACTCACAAATTAATCCAATATGTAATTAGTTTTTTCCTTTTTCTCAGAGATAATAAAAATTAAGTGTTCTCACAAATATAGTAACTGAATATCCAAAACAATATTACTGAATCATATTGGCTTAAAATGTACATGATAGAAGACTCACTTGATTTTTGTCATCAATTAAAAGTTATTAAGTATTAAGGAAATTATATTTTATTTTTTTGGTCTGAACATGTTTTATGATTCCTACCTAATCACATCTCCTTCTAAAAAAATTATCTACCTTTTTTAGAGACAAGAGCTAACATGTCCATGTTTTATTTTATAATCATAGCTGATACCTTGTGAGTCATAGTTGTTCGGGTTGGACTAAGGAACTTGAACCCTTGGACTGGCAGAAGGCTGTGCTTTGTGGAGCCTAGTTCAAAAATAGGCTTCACCATTCATATCTTTCCCTGGGAATCTGGAAGGGTGTAATTGAGAGATTAGATAGTTAGAAACGGTAATAAAATAGTTTTTGAATAAAAAGGCAATAATTAATCTCAAACCCTTTACTTCTCGTATGGCAGAATTTTTCAACTTTGGCACTACTGATATTTGGGGCTAGAAAAAATGTTTTTAATTTTTACTTTATACTGGAGTATAGTTGATTAACAATGCTGTGTTAGCTTCAGGTGTACAGC
>NW_021700221.1:0-2229 GCF_005190385.1 Monodon monoceros
ACATATTCCGGGCCAGTTTTTCCTTCGCAGATCTCGGTTATGGGCATTGAAGGTAAGCCGTCCTTCCCGCTTAAGACCGGCCCCCTCTCATGTTACATCTAGAGGCTCCCTTTCACTCATTCTTTCTTAGTCATACTGTCCTAACCTGTTCCTCTGCTAGGTCGTGATGTTCTCTTCCAATTAGGGGCCTCTCTCCAACTGGCCAGACTTGATCCTAAGGCCTCCTCCTCTCAACTCCTGCTTCCCCTCCTCGGTCTGGCAGCAGAGCCCTCTCCCTCCTCTCTTCCTCCTCCCATCTCCCCCAACCGGATAGACCCCCAGGTCTTTGATACATCAAAACCCATAATAGCATCACACAACCCCCTTGTCCTAATCCGTCATAAAGACCCCTCCAAGTTCCCATCCAGGCCCCAAATCCCCATTTCTGAAACTCTTCTAAGGTGCTTATGACTTATTATCACCAGACTCTTAGACCAGGGGCTCCCCGTCCCCTTGGACTCTCCCAGCAACACCCCCATCATGCCTGACCGCAAGGCCTCAGGAGATTACCGCCTGGTCCAGGACCTCCGACTGATCAATGAAGCGATAATTTCCCTCCACCAAGTTGTGCCAAACTCGGACACTTTGCTCTCCCATATTTCCCCATCCACCACCCATTTTACGGTCCTCAATCTCAAAAACGCCTTCTTTTCTATCCCCCTACACCCAGATTTCTATTTCCTTTTTGCTTTCACCTGGAGAGATCCGGATACCCAGGCTTCCAGCCAGCTCACCTGGACGCTTCTTCCCCAGGGCTTCCACGACAGACCCCACCTCTTTGGACAAGCTCTGGCGGGAGGCCTCTCTTCCTGCCCTCTCACCCCCAGCATAGTCGTCCAATACGTGGATGACCTCCTCCTCTGTAGCTCATCTCTCAGCCTCTCAAAACAGCATACTGCTGACCTCCTCAATTATCTCATCTCTCATGACTATCAGGGCTCTCTAGCCAAGGCCCAACTGTCTAAAACCCCAGTAACCTTCCTGGGAATCCACCTTACCCCCACAACAAAGAGCCTCACAGCTGACCGCATCCAGGCCATCCACGACCTCCAGACTCCAGAGACAGCTGACCAGATTCTCTTCTTTCTGGGCCTGATAAGATTTTTCCAACACTGGATCCGTAACTTTGCTCTTCTTGCTAAACCCCTATATTTGGCTGCTAAAGAAACCCCCCAAGGACCCCTTACCTCTCCCTCCCAGAACTTACATTTTCCCCCTTTAAGAGTCCCCATATTTCTTGATTTAGAATAAAAGAACCTCACAATTTGCTATGGCAGCCACCCAAATTTAACTAATGAAGCACTCCCTTGCAACTCATCCCTCCCTGTAACTATGCCAATGGGGGCCCCACCAGGCCTGTTCTTTTGATGTAATGGATCCCTTACAAAAGAGGTCAACTCTTCCTCCCTCTTCCCATGTATCCCCATCACTCTTGTCCCACAACTCACATTATATGGCCAATCCGAATTTCTCTCACTTACCACACAACTCTCTAGCCGACAGAAAAGGGCCATCTTTCTGCCTATGGTTGCAGGCACTTCCTTCGCCTCCTCTCTCTCGCTGCTGTGGGCATCAGGGGAGGAGCCCTAACACAAAATGTCACACCATCCCGCGACCTAGAACAGACACTCCAGCTAGCCTTCGAGGCCTCTACTGCCTCTATCACCTCGCTCCAGCGCAGGATCACATCTGTAGCCCGAATTGCCCTCCAAAGTCGATGCGCCCTGTACCTCCTGACAGCCGACAAAGGAGGTACCTGCCTCTTCCTACAGGAAGAATGCTGCTACTACATCAACGAGACAGGGGTCATTGAGGACAAAGTGGATGCTCTCCGACGCTTAAAAGAAGAACTCCAACGCAGACAGCGACAATCCACCTCCCCCATCCCCGACTGGTGGCGGTCTTCCCTCTATACCTGGCTGACACCAATCTTAGGCCCCTTAATCCTTATCTGCATCCTATTCATGCTTGCCCCCTGTTTCCTCAGGTTTCTCCTCAGTTGCATACAAGAAGTCTCTCGGGTGGCGGTGAATCAGATGCTCCTCCACCCATATACCTTACTACCCACAGAAACCCCCGCTTCTGCCCTCTCCGAACCTACGGACCGTTGGCCGCCTGCCTCCCTTCCAGTGCCCCCGTACAATAGGAAGCAGCCAGAGAACAAACGTCGCCCCATTACACCAAATTAGT